>NC_141465.1:37719175-37931675 GCF_009769465.1 Tauraco erythrolophus
TGCAGCAAGGAACCCAAAACAGGCTCAGATGGACTAAACATTTATTTTGCTGCTTTTCTTCGTGCTCACCTCCAAGGCTCTTCATCTGCTAATGGGCAGCAAGTGTGAACTATGATGTTGAAAAAACAAAATGTCAATATGGAAATATCATCATTTCTCAGAGACAACGTAAAGAGCAGTAATACAAACTTCAGCCTCAACAGTGATGAGTGTTCCTAAATCAGTCTTGAAAAAGTGCATTTCATCTAGATAAAATACATGAAAAGTTACAGATTTTAGTATTATTTATTCCTCTCCCCTGCCAAGTACGTACTGCTTTACTGACTACGGAATATGGCTAGGTAGGGAAGGTAAGTTTGCTCTAAGGAAGTCATAGTAATTGCCCCTATATTTCCATTCAAACACTCTCCAGTTTTTGATGTCCAACCCCTCCCATTATATTATCACAGAATCACAGAATGTTAGGGATTGGAAGGGACCTCAAAGGATCATCTAGTCCAATCCCCCTGCCGGAGCAGGACCACCTAGATTAAATCACACAAGAACGTGTCCAGGCAGGTTTTGAACATCTCCAGAGAAGGAGACTCCACAACCTCTCTGGGCAGCCTGTTCCAGTGTTCTGTTACCCTTACTGTGCAGAAGTTCTTCCTCATGTTTAAGCGGAACCTCCTATGTTCCAGCTTATATCCATTTCCCCTTGTCCTATCATTGGATGCCAGTGAGAAGAGACTGGCTCCATCCTCATGACAGTCACCCTTTCCATATTTATAACTATTAATGAGGTCCCCCCTCAGTCTCCTCTTCTCCAAGCTAAAGAGACCCAGCTCCCTCAGCCTTTCCTCATAAGGCAGATGCTCCACACCCTTAATCATCTTTGTGGCCCTGCGCTGGACTCTCTCAAGCAGTTCCTTGTCCTTCTTGAACTGAGGGGCCCAGAACTGGACACAATATTCCAGATGCGGCCTCACCAGGGCAGAGTAGAGGGGAAGAGAACCTCTCTCGACCTACTAACCACACCCCTTCTAATACACCCCAGGATGCCTTTGGCCTTCTTGGCCACAAGGGCACATGGCTGGCTCATGGTTATCCTGCTGTCTACCAGGACCCCCATATTATGGCTAAATGAGGTTGAAAATCTATTCCTATGAGATTTTGCTACTGATTTGGGTTGGAACAGGATTTCATCCCAGGAATGCCCACAGCCTGGCAACTGGTAATGACTAAACAGTCTGTGCATCTGGGGCTTTCACCTACGCTGGCTCTGAGGGAGTTAAAAATTTGTCTACGAAGAAACAAAAAGAGCTGCTTGAAATTTGATTTAAAGTGCAAATCATCATTTACCATATGGTAAAGTATTTATCCCAGCTACATGTTGTTCAGTAAATCATAGGGCTTTGCGGGGGGTGGGGGGACAGGAAGGGGGTTGTTGTTTTGATTTTAAAGTTCTGTGCGGCAAACTGTCCCTGCAAATTGCTGTCGTCGCAGTGGCTGTGAACCAGTCTGCTGTGTTAGACTGGTTGGAACGAGCCTCCAGAAGCACTGCCCTTTTTCCTCCCCCTCCTCACACCCTCGCTGTACGGATGGCAAATGCGATCGTCCTTCAAAGCTGGGCTGGACCCTGGGACCTTTGGTGCACGGCACCACCTTATCTGATTTGTGAGCAGACAAGACCCATCAAAGCAGGCACACAGAGATAATACTAGCATTTTCGACTTTGTTGCTACTTTCAGTGGTGAAAAGCAAGTTCACTTTGCAACAGTTAGGCAACTCAAGTTGCCAGAAAGGCAAATAGCCAATATACACCCACTGGCCACCCCTGTGGGGCTTTATGTTGTTGTTTGTCGTTTGTTTCTGTGGCTGGTACTAATTTTCAGTTTGTCATGCTTTGACTCAGAAATTCTTCCTCTTCAAAAAGGATGCATCTCCCTGCTGACCACGGAAAAAATGTGGCATGCAATTCAATCCTTTCCTGATAGCACCGGAGACGAGGAGAGGGCAAGTTAGAACACCATGATGAGGAAGTTCTGTCATTTCCAGAAGGAAGCATGATTCACCGTGCAGAGCATTTTTGGGAGCCTGAATCAGAGCTGTCGAGGAAGTCAGTTCTTGGACAGTTTAATGTTTAGTTTAACTATGACTTTACCGGTGAAACGTGTGCCTCTCCCCACAGCCAGTGGGTATGACAAGATCAGATTACATGCCACCGAGGAGGAGGCAAGAAGATTGCCAAGGAAGTGGCTTTCAAATGTTTCAGATAAAATTAGAAGTGCCCCAGAAAAACCTGTCCTTAAGCGCCATTGCGAAGCAGAGCCCTCCTGAAGCAGATTTAAGGGAGAAATATTTTCCTCACACTTCTCCTGAGTACAGTGCAGGCAGTGGGATGGACCTGTGGGGTGGCCATAAGGAACCTGCGAGGGGAGGGCCCTGCAGGGAGCTGCAGCCGGGCTCCTTCCCAAAAGGTCTGGAATTAGCGCACTAGCGGAGAGATGGCTTCATTAGTCATGGCACCGACGTGCTAAGTAAAGCTATCCACAGAAAGAACAAGTTACGCGTTAGCTGCCAACAGGCTGCGGGATGAATTCAAGTTGTTGTTTTTAATCGCCTATTGTACCCTAAAAGGATCACGATTTGATGAATGTAGTGTCCCAGCCCCGCTCCACCCCTCGCACACACCCCCTCACACACACATGCCGTTTTGCAGGAGACAAGATTAGACTGGAGAGTTTTCCCTGGCTCTTTGGCCTCCCCACCTTCCTTTCTGCCCCCCAGGAAAGACAAAGAACTTACTGGCAAAGTGCTGTACATCTGGGAAGGGTCCTCAGTTCAGGAACTCAGTGGACACTCGGTCTACCACAGGTCTGAGGCACTGTTTGTTTTGGAGCAGGGGGCCAACAATGTTTTTTCTCCCTAGGTGTAGTTTGCTAAAGTGGAGGAGAAGAAGAAAATCTGAGTTGTTATACGTGATGATTACAGACTGTTGATTTGTTTGTGTCTCCAGGGGCATGTGTGTATCACCAGGGTCGAGCAGAGGGAACCAGCTGAGGAAACCGTACATTTACTGTACGGAAGTATCTACAAGCATCCAAAGCACAGTGCTGGAGGGCAATGTTTATGTCCTGTACATTTAAACAAATAGAAACCATCCTTCATACTTGCTCTTTGCACTCTGCTGCACAGGGATTTACTTTTCTGGCCTCATGGATAAGGAAAGACTGAGTATGAGGGAGAGGCAGAGTTCCTATAGGATGTGAGAGGCGAATGGGATACATGGAGCATGCCTACGCATCCCTCAAAGACGTCACTCTGTCTGGGAGCCAAAAGGTAAGGGAGTGGGTTTGCTGACTATGACACACGGTGGGAGGAGATCTGAGACACAAAGGAGTCATGGGTGTGAACCAGGAAACAAGCCCGTGCCCACCCAGCTTTTTTGTTTGCTTGAGGAGGATGTAAAATATGCTTACACCAGTTGTGCTCCAGCTCCAGTGCTAATTGTTAACAATAAAAGGTCACCAGAAAACAATTGCTGGGAACCAGAATTACACAAGGGGCCCGGGTGATGTGATCACTCCGCGGGAGAATGCCATCCCGCGGGGGAGTGTGGTACAGGGTGATCCCCTGGAGTGACTCGCCAGGTCAGACGAGGAAGGGAGGTGCGCACTTGTGTCCATCAGACCTCCCCTGCCGGCTGCCCACTTCCAGATGGACACACATGCAGCAGACAGTCTCTTTCAAGCTTATTTAGCCCTTATTTTGAGCAATTTAAAAATAAGGTAAAGTGCTCTTTTTTTCCCTGTTATCCTGGGAGGAAAATATTGGCTTTGACTTCCCTTCCTACGGCAGAGTTGGGGCTTGGTGGGGGACTACCGGTGGGTTTGCGTGGCAGGAATGTGGACTGTTGTCTGGGGGAGGGCTAGGATGATCTGGAAGGCTGCTAGCACAGTCCAAGGGAAAAAGAGGGAGGAACCTCTCAAAGTATCTTACTCCCTCCCAAAAGACGTCCATGCTTCATGGGTGTGAGTACTGCTCAGGAAGAAATTTCTAAGCTAGCATTAAACTCGTCTGCATGAGCATCAGTAACATCAGCAAGGGCTGAAAAATCCTGCCAGCGTGTTGGGTAAGTACTTCGGCAACCCATCTCATGCCAGCTCTGTGCTGCTAATGGCTCTCTAGCCTATTTGCATATGTCTACTTGTGTGGTCAGCACACCCATGGGCTGCTCTCTGGCCATCTTGCTACTTTAACCTTCAAGACTGAGCAAAATTAAAGGATGTTTGAACCAATAAGAGATGCTTTTAGGCCATGTCCATGCTGAGGATTAGCCTGATTGTCTGACAGAGGCTGAATCCAGGCCATTCAATGGTCAGCAGCAGGTACAGCTACAAAAATGCTAACCCTGTGTGGAGGTGGAAGCATTCCAGGGCACCTTGTGAATGAGCAGCCTGAGACCCTGCTTGCCCTGCCTTCACTCCAGGTCCACACAAGTGCAACTGTTCCTAGATGGTCCAAAGGCAGATATTTGCCTTTTTCTATACCTTGCCCCCTAAGAAGTTGTATGTGTACCTAGCCCACCTTCACCTGAAGTCCTGGACCATGAGCTTTCTGTAGCCGCGTCCATCCAGACGCCACAAACCCCCTTTTAACCCTTCATATCCAGCTCCTGGAGCCAGACTTTACACCCAGAGAGAGAGTGAACATGGATCGTGGGTCAGATACCTGTGAAAAGCAGTCATTAGGGGAGAGTGCAAAACTGTTTTCCTTTCCTCTAGTGCCTACACATGCCTGATAACCCCCATGCAATTTTGAAGCTGTTCTCTTAGGTGATGAGGCTCAAGTCTGTTAAAAAGCTGCTAGAAAAGAAAGAAAGGAACAGATGACCAAGTAGCTGCTCCATAGATGTTCAGTACAGATAAGATTCTCAAGAAAGCCACAGGATTAGCATGCAGTATAGCAAGATGGAGGGTAATAAGCTCTCAAGAAGCTGAAAGACACTGTGAGAGAGGTTAGATAATTTATGGAAGGAAAACTGGCTGAATTCTCAATCTTTCCCACATGCAGTTCCCTCATGCGAAGGATTTTGCTCTGCAGACAAGAAGAGCTCAAGGAGTTCTGCGGCACATCGTCTTGTCCTGTGTGGCTGTGAAGAGCAAAAAGAGGAAGCTGAATTGTCTAGCTGAGATGAAAGCAAGATTAGTTCAGGGCCAGGTTCTCACTGAAACACCGTAGTTGTAAGAAGTGGAGGCAAGAGGACTATAGTTCCCTTGGAAGAGATGCTATGTATGTGCTGGAGACTGCTGAAGCATGTCTGGGGTCATGCAGATGCTACATGCAGGTCATACAGTTTGGAGGCTGTGGTGTGCCCAGTAGCAGTGCTAGAAAAGTAATTCAAGAGCCAGAAGACTCTAGGTGACACTGATATTTTGACTCTCCATGAATCTGGCCCCATTATCTTCAGTTCAGTCACAGCACATAAGAAAGATGCAGATAATCTGGGGAGGGTCCAGAGCATTGTAGCTGTTGCTACAGCTACAGCAAACATTACCTGTGAGGGGAACGCTGGACAAACTGTATTTGCTTAGTGTAAAGAAAAGGAGATGGAGAGGATAGTGAGAATGCCTTTAAATAACTAAAGGGTTTCAGCAGGTGAATTCTTCTATGTTAGCTTGGGGTGAGCTGGAGAGGTAAGGAAAGGAGTAAACTGGAATAGGGAATATTATTACTAGACACCAAGGGAAAGAAACCCGACCTTTGTGATAGTAAGATTAGGAAGCCTTTGTAACGAATTGCCTGGAGAAATTTTTGAGTCTCCAGCACTGGATGCCTTTAAGAGTAGGAAAACTGCAGCTAGGAAGGACAAGGACGTAGATGATGCTACCACAGATAACCTCCGGAGATCTTTCCGAGTAGTACGCAAGCACTAAAGTGAAGAAGAGAAAAAACTGTTTTCCAAATTGTCCCTCATTGTTTCCTGTTCCTGCATGTACCACTTTTCATTCCAACTGCATTAAAATGCACAAAATCATTCCTCTGTTAACATATGACCGTATAGTAAAACCCATGAGTTAGGAAAGAGTAGACCTTGTGAAAACAGAGGGTGCGAAAAACTCGTGCTTTTATTATGATGACCAAATCCTCCTTTTTCAGAGAGCAGGTCTGATTTTGTTCATTTGCTCTTAGCAAGCAGAATTAATGGTTACTGTTTTCTATAAAACAGAGTTTCCATTACTGAAAAAAAATCACTTTACAGCACTCAGTGTTCAGCCTATAAAGTTTAAAAGCTGTACAAGGAGTTCTACATTTTGAAACATTTTCTTTTTGGTGAACTGTAAAGATGAGTCTTATTGCCCAGATTTCTGAATCAATGAGAATCCTCAAATGTCTTTGTCAGCAGGGTAGTGAAACTGAAGCCAAAATGCCACTAAACAAAAGATAAAATCTTGGATGAAATGTCCTGGCCTTTACTGGTGTTTGTGAGAAGTGCTGCCACAGGATATAGAGATATGAGCAAAAAGTGAATCCTGCCACCAGGTCTTACCAATAGGCAAACTGAATGAAACGGGCCCTAAATAGACCAGTTGAAGTAGTGCAGTATTTGCTGTGTGCACTTGGGGGTTTTAGCACATAGTTTTGACGAGAAGATATTTATGACAGTAAATGTAGACACTTATTGTTATACTTAAGGTTGACTTCCATCTTTTGTCCTAAATTCTACCTCCTTCTCCTCTATGTGACATTTTTAGCTGTTCAAAACTTTTGGAAGCGATCCCTTTTGTGATTACAATTGTCACGTTTGCTGTTAGCACTTATATGATAAAAGAATACTTGTTGGATTGAATAACTTTTTTCTTTTTTAATTATTTGTATATCCATTAGCTGTAATTTGAAATGCAGCCCTGGCACAGTTCAGAGCTAACAAACTAGATACCCCAGAGGGATTTGAAAGAGACCTGTGAAACAAAATCAGGCCTCAGATGACAACTGGATCTGTAAGGGTCCACTACACATATCACCTTTTTTGGGCACTAGGTCCACGGTTGCAATAGAGATCTCAGTGAGTAGTCTAAAACTGGAAGAAAAACCCTCCATGGTTCAGAATGTTAAGAGCACTGACGTCCTGGAAAGTGCTAATGAGACAGTGGATTTGGAGTTTCATGCTTTCTTGTCCCAGAAGGCCATATGCATGTGTGTGCTCTGGTCACCTTTAGGTTTGATCCAAAGAAATGAAGGCCCGTTCTGATGGTGTTCATAGATCCTGCAGTCACAGATACCTTCATGTCAGGGGATTCAGGGGACAAGTCATTTGAAGCATGATAATTAAACGTGGCTGGAAATCACAATGGAGGAAGGTACATCTGTTTAGATTTGTTTTTTTCAGTGAGTAATATAGTCTATGCTCACCAAAAGGAGCCCTAGCCTTCAAGCACTGTGTCTGAAGAAAAGCCCCTTCAGTATCTGCAGAGCTGGACTTTCAGCAAAGGGCAGGTATCCTCCGCCTGGCAGAGGCATCAGTGAGAGCCTCGCAGCTGAGTCTATGCCCCATTTAGAAAAAAATCATTCCTAGAATGTGAAATTTTCTGATATCATACAGAGCCTGAAATACAGCCCTAGCTTTTCAAGGGAAAGAATTTCAGAAGCCTGAAGGAAAATAAATTGCTAGATTGGTAGCAACCGCGGTCTACATCGTAAGCAGTTATTGTAAGATAAGTGTCTTTGTTAGGAAGGGGGGATAGGGATAGCAAAATTTATCTTGCAATATGATACATGTGTATGGCATCTATATCTCAGTGTTACCTGTCAGCAGAAAGCAGCCTAACCAAATACCCTTCCTCAGGGCAGAGCTTGCCAAGTGTACTGCCTGTCCCATCATGCATGCAAATCCTCATTGTCAAACAAGAACTTTCTCTGGTTGGAAAGCAATAACTTGTATTGCAAAGCATGCCAGCGTATGTCAGCAGTATTACTCCCTTGGCACTGCTTCTCCCTGTTAATTGTAGAGTAGAAAACGTTCTTCTTCAGGCTTTTCCTCTAACTACCTCAGTGCGAGAGCCAGAAACCGTGGACATTTGTGTGGAGGGAATTTGGCAGCTGAAATGCGTGGAAGCCTGGCTCTGGCATGAGCATTTGCAAGAGAAGCATCTGGACCCCTGGTTAACTTACTGACTGATCTCCTGCCTCAGACAGGAGGCCAACCACGATAAATGCACCAAACATAAGGGTGAGGGCTGGGCAGAGGCTTGGGCATTTCTCATAGCTTTAAAAATAGCAGAGCAAATCCAAAGCACATTGGCAGACAGCATGTAGCTTCAAAACTCAACTGGAAAGTGCCTCGTCCTGATGATTGTCTTGTACACTATTGCCCGGGTTGATTTTCTGCCTGTCCCAGCAGCAGAGCCACAGCTGCAAGCTCACTTTCACAAATGGGTGAATTCAGAGCTCAAACACGAGTGCATTTCTGGTGCATAGCGAACAGCTTCTTGGCTCAATTTACAGGGGCATCTGTGTCAAAACTACTGTAATGTTTGCAAAGTCTGTCAGCGATTTGGTTGTATGGGGAGAGATAGTTTTGTATGTGCCATTTCCCTTGTTCCTCCACTCAAAGAAACTTGACAATGGCTTTGCAAAGCAAAACAAAAGGAAAAAAGTTCCTGCTTGGGTTACCTCTCAGCCGTGTATATGTATGCATACATGTGTGTGGCTGTGGTTGCACATATATGTGTATAGGAAAGACTTTCCTTCAGTGGTGAACAGGAGTTTAGTCTGTGCTGACTCATAGGCTGCAGATGACTGCAAAGTTATTAGATTCTCCTTTGACCCAAACAAATCCAGCTTCCCAACTGTTTGACTCCTTCGTTGGTAGGTGTTTAGATAAAACATAGTTTAACGTCGCTACCTGTCCATCAGTCTACCTAGGGACTAGAAGAAGCCAAAACACTAAAGCAAAGAGTCTAAAGCAGGTGGCAGTATGTCATTCCAATATCTCATTCCTGACTAGGGCTTGTACATCCCAACCCACGTGTGGTCTTCACCACCACAATGCCTGAGCATGCATGCACGAAAATGTGACAAGGCTTCTGCAACTCCTTTAGGACCAGGGTCAATCACTTTTCCTACACACCGACACCCCATACACACACAGACGAAAACATGCAAGTGCTTGCACACTGTATAAACACAATCTAGCACACCCTTTTTACAAAAATCACCCACTTCTTTGTTGATCCACCATTTCTCTTTTCATCACAGGGAAGACTGACTTTTTCTGAATAGTAAATACAAAGTGTTTTGCAGTGGGAAATAAATGGCATCAGATAAAAAGTCTTGGTTGAACAACTGATTTCTCTTGTCCTTCTGCTGCTCTTTCTTCCAATTACCATTTTTACCCTGTCATTATAGTCTAAAGGTGAGCAGAAGAACAGAAGAATGACAAAAACCAAATGCTGTTATCCAAGATGTACTTTGCATCCTGAGACTCCTCAGCACAAGTACAAACAAAGTTGATTTCCTGCCATGACAAGGTAGCAAGGAGGTGTGCCAGAGGAGGAAAATGATCTTTTTACAAAGAGAACCTTGTCAAGGTCAACTTTATTACCAGAGACAAACAGAGGGAGCTAAAAATCCTTTTTTTAAAAACGGTCAGATACAGGGTAGAAAGACGAAGTCAGGACTTAAAAGCATTCCTCCAAAATGTGGTGGATAGATTCTGAATTTTTATCATGTCTGGAGCATCAGCAGGTGACTAATTCATCTGCAGCATGGAAAGAAGACTTTTTAACACTGTCCATACAAAGGACATACCACTACTTAGAGGAAACACTGGCATACTTTAGTCACTTGGCAATTCCCATCAGGACAAGAAGGTATGTTAGTCATGCTCTTATTAGCAAAGTTTCTGATCTTTTGGCTTTGCAATAAGCAGTGAAGCCTTTGTGTCTCAGAGAGACACTCCCCCTTATAGATGTCGTGCAAAGAATGAGACTGGAATATCTTAAATTTTATTCCAGGTTTGTCTGATAAGTGGGTGGCAATAGTTAAAGGCCAATTTGTGCTTTTCCATCACGCTGTCTAGACATATTTGCAAGCACTGCTTTGCCTTAAAGAGGAAAGGGTATATCATATATTACACAATAATGGGTTATTTTTACTTGTAATGCATTAAGAGGCTGTTTTCAATCAGAAACCATTTGATATGAGGATATGTTCTGGACAATAAAAGGAAAAAGTGGAACATATCCTTTTTATTTCTTTTTTCACACTGCAGACAATACCCATACTTTCCATATAGACAGGAAATGGTTTAGGTTTATATATAGAAATACAATATATTTTATATGCATACATAATGTATTGATTTATTTAAAAACTATCACTGTGTAACTGGCTGAAGCTGCGAAATTGATGTATACCTATGTAAATACTTTAGTACAGCCCAGAAAAGACAAATCTGGAAACTTTAAGAGAGATTCCTTCCCATCAGATTCTGAAGATGTGACGTGCACTGTGCGAGGTTCATATGACGTTCAGCAGTCGCCCTGAGCCACCAAATCTGCTCTGTTCAGCATCTGCATGTCGTAACTGACGGTCCTACTTGGGTCCCACAATATCTTCTGAAAGGGGTATCTTCTCACCTCCTCTTCATCCCACCACTCCTAACAGGGTACCAGTTCTTTGTTCATACTGGCACTGCAACCAACAGGGCTGGATCCAGGACCCAACTTGTCTTAGGGCTGTGGGGCTCTCAGTCTCATTCCTCCTGACTATCTGGCACCTCTTTTGGCTGGGGCTGTCCACTGTCCTCTTCAGTCCTAAGATCTGGAGAAGGTGCCCTGCATGTCTTAGGACTAGGGCATCTCCATAGCAGAGCAGTCTTCTGCAGGGCCACGTACTGTCCGTGGCCACCCGTTCCCCAGTGGAGCGACACATGAAACCACTTTCACGAGAGGATGACAGTTCCCAGGCAGCAACTCGGTTTTGAGTGGTTTTTTTTTATCTTTCTCTCTCTGCACCTGCAGTTTCCTGAGGACACGGACGTTGCATGGTGGTGAGCTGCTCTCAGCTTGCTGGAGTCCAGATCACGTAAACAGTTAAAGAACTTCTGCTTTACCAGAACTGTTCTGCAGTTTAACAGAGCTAAATATTTTTTTGACTCTACCTTCTTGCAGAAGATATTCGGATTGTTTTAAGATGATTTGCCACTAGGCTAAGAGACTGAGGGTTAGGAAGGCTAGGAGTTACGTGTTTAAACCTATGTTCATTTCAAATTGGATGAATTCCAGCTCACCAGACTATGATCCACAGTCAAGCATTATGATCAGATTATTTAATACATTAGCAAAAGTGAATTTGATGGACACAGTCACCAGCTGGACTGTGATCTGATAAGGATGTCTCAGAGAAGATGCAGTAACAGGCCAGAACAAATATATTTGTTTCTTTCGGGCACTGTAAACAGATCTGTGTTTACTGTATTCCAAATGGCTTTTTTTTTTCCTGTGCTACCAACATGTAATCTTTCACTTGACTTAAAGTGTGTTGGATTTTGTTTGTTTGCTTGTTTTTACATATGCTAAAACCCTTAATGGGATTCTTCAGTCTTGTAATTCATTTCATGCAGATAACAAACTTCTCCAGTGTTGCTTTTTAAAATTCTCAAGCCCCACATGGCCTTCTTGCTCTTTTTCATATATTTTTTTTTCTCAACAGTTTTTTAATGAAGGAAGGAAGAAGTATAGTGAGAGTACTAGGCTACCTCCAATTGCAACCCTTAATGGCCGTGGTAGGCAAAGACTCACAGATCCTGTTACAGATAAGAAAATAAATATCTCTCTCTACCATGAAGCTGTGGCATAAGGACTGAAACACTGTCTCAGCCATAAAAGTCGAACTCTGAGTGAGGAGAACTTCAGCCATCACCTTGCATATTTCATTTGTTACAGGCCATCTGTGTGCATCATCAGGGATCTCAGGAAAATATTACTCAGCTGTCTTTTATCTCTGTCTAGTCTAGCAGGAGCGTGGGTAGCAGAACACAAAGAAACAGGTTCCTAACTTCAATCTGATGATAAAAGATGCTGGTAACATAATAGAAGCAAATGTTTTGTATTGATTAATAATACAGGGCTATAACCCACAGAATCTGCTGCACATGGAGCACAGTTTAGAAAACAAATAATGAGTTTCTTCCGTCCTAATAAGCTCTTTATTACTTGTTGAAGTGGAATGTGAGAGTAGAAAGTAAAGCTCAGGTATCAAAAAGAAGTAGTGATGACGGGTTGAGGGGGGTCACTTGTGAAAACAGTGGAAATCAAATCAATTAGGCCTGTCAGCTGGAAAACATCATGGGGAATTAACACTTGTTTGTCTGGGTTCCTGCAGCTTGAGCAAAAGTGCACAAAAATGTATTTGGGTGACAATGAAAGTGCTGTATGAAAATCACGGTTTAACTAAAGAAAAAAAAAGTGTTGTGTGAGACTCACATCCACTAACAAATGAAATAAGTAAATAGGATAAAACTATAAAACAGTAACAGGCTCTTAACCTTCAGAAGCAAATACATCTGCTCAGCAACAACAGACAGAGGTGAAGGTATCACCTCTGTAAACCTTAGGGCTCATAAAGAGTAGAACCTGGCAGAGCGCTGCTGAAAGTGGTGAGATTTTGCCTGGTTGCCGTGAAACTGGAATTACAGCTGGTGGCATAAATTGGAAAGGCATGCAAAAAATCCAGGGAATATTTGGATCATGGGACTACAAAGGAGGGAAACCTTGGGGCAGAGGCATTCAGGAGTCTTTGGATCTCAACTTCGTTTCTCGTTTATTTTGTTTTCTCTCACTTCAAGGTTGAACTATACTGAAAGGCTCTTCCCTCTACTGCAAAGGGTAATTTTTTTTCATATCACACTCCAGGAGAGCAAAGATGGTGCCAGGGCAGCTACAACCACAGCTTCTACTGGATCAGTGCCTGACTCTGGAAAGCAGGAATGCAGGACTACGGTCTCCAAGGTCCCTGACTAAACTCATTAAAACTTGGACACCAATATTAAGCAGTGAGATGCATTGGCCCCAATCCCCTCTCTTCCCCTACATCTGGCAGACACCAGTTCCTGGCCCTGGGGCTGCCAGAGGGGTGACCACCCTGGGAGCAAGGCAGGGATGCTCTCCTGCATCAACCTGGGCTATGCAGAGCACAGACCAGGTTACCAAAGTTTGGGCCTTGAGGTTACTTGCACGCAAATTCAAGCCCCGGGATGCCAGAAAGGCTGATTTCATGGGTGCTTTTTATCACTTGATTATTGCTTGGTTAATTCGTGCAGGTTCTACTGAAAGACCCAAGAAATATAGTAGGAACAAGCAATAGGATCAAAGCGTTTCAACAACTTTCGCTTTTACTAAAATAGATGGGGTTAATGAATTACTTCTTTGTCTTTCAAAATTGTATATATCATTACTGATTTGTGAGTGCTGTCTTTCCACGGGAAGTGGCTGAGGTAGCACGTGGAATCTTAGTGGATTCCAGAATAACAAAAGCAATTGTTCTTCCCATTTTTGTGTTTTATACACTGACTATGTGAACACATTCTTGGCACACGCCACAGTTTTTGCAGTGCACAATTTTTAATGCAGTTAGAAAAAGAAACAATTTCCTAATGACGGGAATAAATTAAAGGAATGGCTTGAAGGTACAATCACAAATGGCTCAGTACTTTTCATTCAGAGGGAAGTACTTCAGGAAAAATATTTCTTCTTACTGTCTAGCAGCTTTTGAATCACTCTGCCCAATGTTTCGAGTGTCTTGGCCATCCCTAATTGTGGTTTCAATTATTATGTTTGTATTACGCTATATAAACTTTTCTTTTTTTTTGTTTTGGCCGTACTTGGGTGAAATAGTAGAAGAGAGAAATGTTGTTTAACTTTTTCTTTGTTATTCCAGGCATCAGAAAACCCTTGCCACCCCTGCTTTCACATATTTTATTTTACAGTGAAGTTGGGCTATTAAATCAACCACCTTACACACTTCAATGCAAGCAGAATCTAACAAAGCAAGGGCTAACTCGTGGCCCTTTACACATCAGTGGTAGGGAAGGTGTGGAAAGCTATTTGGAACTCCCCTTCTCACCCCTGTTAACACATGCATGTTTCCTTAAGGAAGTGGTGATTACATCTTGTTGTTGGCAGTGCAAAGCTTAGTAAATCTTTACATTTTCACTATGGAAGAAGGGAATTTCCTCTTACTTCTGTGGGCAGCCAGCCAGTGAAAGGTGATGGGAAAGACATGACATCTTGTTCTGCCTACCTTTCATCTTTCCTGTTCACAGACGCATTTTGAGCCTGACATGCAGGTGTAATTAAAAACAGGTTGATGCCATGCACAGCTCAGCAGATGCACGCAAAATTAGTACCTGCTGTGAATCCAAGTACATTGGCTTTTATGAAACAGCCAGGCATTTGCAAATTGTCTCTTGTAACTGCGATAATATCAACATAAGAACAGAATGGATTGTGTGGCTTTCACTAACATAGATCGGCTCGATGGCTGACACTTTTCTCAGTAGTGCTTAAAGTAATGTAATGCTAACTATTCATGCTGACATTTTTCAGATAAGTTAATAGTATTGCACTGGTGCATTTCACACTTTAAAAAACCCTCTTTTCTTACATTTCCTGGGCATGCTGTTCATGTAGGCAGCAATGCCTTCTCCAGCTGGCCACCACTGTGCACTGGGGCTGGAGCTGGAAAGTGCTGGTGTGCTGGTTGTCCTCTTCTGCCATGGTCTTCAAAAGATGTCTCTGAGGAGGATGCAGCTCTCCAGCCTATTCACTGGAGGCACATGCTTGGCATGCCTAGTGCAGCTGCCGTACCTTCTCTTTCCTAAGAGAGCCAAAATAGGAGAGGGAGATGCGGGCAGGAGATGTTTGCTCTGCAAACTACCTCACCCTGCCCTGCTGCAAGCAGTGAGTGACTATCGCCAGGAGGGGATTCTAGGTGGGGACGCACTCCAAAGGTGGCAGAGAGCAGAGGCTGGGGCCATGAAATTTGATGGCAGCAGAGCTTTCGACTGCAGTACTTCACATACATGTCATGCTGGCTCCTCCCTGGCAAATGGCACCAAGAAAAACACAGTTAAAAAAAGATCCATCTCTCCTTGTCTGCTTCACCAGCAGTTCAGGCAGGTTTTGTTGCCCTCAACACTGCGGCAATGTTGGCTACTAAAAGTCTCTCCGCCTTAGTTTAGTGATCCCAGACCATGAGTAGGAGCAGTCATTCACCTCAGACGAGCGTAGCATTATAAATCTGTTCAGCTGCACATTTTAGCTCTGTGGTGTCAGACAGGCGTAATTAGAGCTCCAGAGTCCAAGTGCCACCACACTAGTCTTACAGCAGTGCAATTGCCCACGCTTTACGTGAGTCATCTGGTGGGAGAGGAGAATTAGGCCCAACGTGTCTGAGCTGAAGCAATGACTTAATCAAACTGCTCCTTCCAGCTCTGACAAGTGTCTTTTTATGTTTCATGGTGTTTAGTTTGAAGTTGTCAGTTGGAATTTTTTGCACCTGTGGTTTATTTAAACCCTTATCCTGCTGTAGTTCTCCCATTTAAGACAATAAATGTGTCCTGTAGAGCTGTGAAGTATTAGGTGAGGGAGACATTTATGTGCAGGTGACGAGAATAAATGAATGATTCGTGCAATGCTACATTTCCTATTCATTTCCAAATACAGACAACTGCTGCCCACAACCTCCTAACTCAGAAAACTGCAGTTAAATGCAGTGAGGAGCACCTGGCTGAGTCCTCCAAGTATTCAGAGTGTGTGCTGCAGCTATTTGTGCAACTAAAATTTTCATACCATAGATAAATATTCCCAAGAATGATCACATGGGCCGGTTGTGTTCATCAGGAACATTTAATGAGAGAAAAGGAATTATTTCAATTTAATGCCATCACACCTGAGATCAAAATCTACTTAACAGAGAGTAAACTGGAAAATATTTACAGAACAAAAATTGCAAAAATAAATAGGAAGCTCCAACTGGGGAAAAAAAAAAAAAAAAAGGCAGGCAATGCAAGCAGATTAGACTGTGGGAGGACATATCCACACTTGAAAAGTGGAGTTACAAAGTAACCCAAAATCATTTCAGATGGTAGAGAAGGTACAGTGGATTTATCAAGATTTTAATCTACAGGTAAGCAGAAGAGGAATTGTTTTAAGAATTAGAAATTATTGGAGCTCTGTTAATCATTCATTTTTAAAAATCCTGGCTTCTTCCAGAAATTTAAAATTAACCAAAGAATAAGCAATTGTATTTATTTGAATTACCTTGCTCCAGACACGGTAGAGCTTCCATTGTCAGGGGCAGCAAGAGCCTAACATTTCCAACTTCCATTCTCAGCTGTGACAATTCAAACCAATTATTCAAAAAAAAAAAACAAAAAAAAAAAAAGAGAAAAGAAAAAGAAAGCAACATATTAAATATTATCTTGTTATAGCATTTTCTTTTAAGGCATTTCATTCAGAACTGCTGTGGTCCCTACCACCTTCCATCAGTGCCCTGCTCATCTCACTTGCACTATCAAGATAAAATGCTTTTTAGATGCACGTGGTTGGATCTTGCATTTAAACAGGCTGTAACCTCCATGGCCAGAGATACTATGAATAATTGAAATACCAGAGAATAGTTTTACTAACCATGTTTGGCCTTAAATAATCAGAGCATCTGGTAGATCCACATACATTTAATTAATTTGCTGTTTGTTTGCTCCATTGCATAATTAACTATTTAATTTCATTGCCCTCTGGATTTGCTCACTAATTAATTACCCCTTGCTAATTCATCGATCAGCTGCTTGCGCCTCATCTTGCTTTTCTAGCCGCGATGTTTACCTTCTACTCTGTTGTATCAGCCCCTCTTCCCTTTTCTGTATCTTCCCAATTTCCATTCCTCTTCCTGTCCTTTCTCCGCTGTCATACACTCGCCTGCCTCAGCAGTGGGCCAGCCCAGCCTCTGCCAGGGCACAACAGCCACCCCAGACAGGGGACATGGCTGGACACCGCGTTCAGGCGTCAGAGGGAGCGGGGACGTCAGTGACAGGGCAAAAAGCTATTTGAAGTGTAAGGATGTCAGGAGACAGTACTGTCCTGGTTACAAATAGTTTGTTTCCAGTTATTAAGGCAAACATAGCTGGACTGGGGAGACATGATTTAGGACAAATGCAACTTGCAGTTGTTTGAAATGGGAAGGATTTAGTGACTTAGGGACTTGCTGTCCCTAAGGCAGAAACTGCTCACTGGCTGATGCCTTAAACCTGCTGTGAACGTTTTGTGGCATCCTGCAGGTTGCCAAAAACAATGCTGTATGCACAATATAACCAAAAATTATCTAGGAAATTAGATCCTATGGGTAGACCCAGATCTTTACAGTCTTAAATAAATAACTAATGCCTAGACTTCAGATTTTTTTCTTCTCCACTAAGAACTGATGTACTCCTTGTCCAATCCGAGCTCACTTAATTCTCCCAGAAGTCTTTAAAGCTTCTTCTACGAAGCATTTTGGATACTTTTTTCTCATAAACTGCTGTTGTGAACTTGCGCTGTCTGCCACAACCCGTTCAGTCAGCGAGGTTTAGGAGTGCGACGGTGAATCTGAATTCAATCTTCTAATGTTAGGCTCTCATTATCTAAGTATAGCCGATACGTTTTACTTCTGTGAAAGCTTGTTTGGATTTCCGTCTGCTCCACTCTCTTCTGGTTTAGACTTCTCGCCTGAACGCTGTCCAGAATCCGGTGCTTACGCTACCATTCACCGTATCGCTTTTTGCTAATTGCTCCCATATTCGGAGGAGTCACGCGTGCCAAACTGTGGAATTGTGACTGCACTTTCAGGCAGCTTCTAGCACCTCCCCAAAGAGGCAATTAAAACTCTAAACAGTGCAGGGGCAGGAAAATTGCCATTGAGAGGCTTTAGGGGTAATCTGTCATTCCTTCAAAAGTGTATTTTTCATGTGTTTGACCTTTCTAAAAGAGGGAATATTTTTTCTACTGAATTTTTTTCTTCCTTTCAGCAGACTGAAAGGCTGTTTCAAATGATCATTACTTGAGATGATCAGGCAATGTTCACTTTGATGGCATTTAGAAAGTATTTCTTCTCTGAAAGGGTTGTCAGCCACTGGAATAGGCTGCCCAGGGAGATGGTCGAGTCCCCATCCCTGGATGTGTTTAAGAATAGGGTGGATGAACTACTTAGGGATATGGTTTAATGGGGATTAGGGGCGGTTGGACTCGATGATCTCTAAGGTCTTTTCCAACCTAGAAATCTATGAAATCTATGAAATCTATGAAATAAGAGTGGCAGCTCTACCCTGACATTGGTTTGGCGAAGAACTGAAGTAGGTTCTTCATTTCATGCACGTGAGGAATGCCGCAGACCACTGTGTATGCCTTTGGAGATAAGTATGTAACTATGTCTTGATGAATAAAGCAATTTTCCTTGAGATTGCTTCTACAGGTTGATATCATCCTTGGAAAGGTAACTAGATCACAGAGGCTCTGAAACCTAGAGCAAAGCAGGGCCTAGTTATTGCTGAAATCTAGTCCTAATTATGGACCCTGCTTTCACAAAGCATTGACAGGATGGAGCTTTTTGTTCCTATTACCAAATAAATGGAACAAAATCCCTTAATTCAGTATTCTAGATAACAACAGGTGAACGTAACAGGACTAAGGTAGATGACATTTCTGGAAACACAAAGAACCTCCTGTGTCTGAAGGAGCATCATTAAAAGCAGTAAGAATGGTGTTTTCAAAATTATTTCAAACTGTTGTGTCATACAAGAATTCATTTGGCTTATATATAACAGAGGAACTGGTGGGAAGAAAGAGGAGAAAAAGCTTTCTGCCCTGTGCTGATGAGAACGACAGAATAACTCCATGTCTAGTCCCGCATGTCCTCAGCAGTCTGGGGAAAGTGTCTCTGACCACCAGAGCACCCAGGCTGGGTCATACTTCCCTTCACCCTCCAGAGGAGCCTCCTCTGGCTACAGAGGGAGCCTAGACACTGAAAGCTAAGGTGTTCATCTGCCTTAAATGTCCACTGAAAACATCTCCATAGGAAGCTTCACTCACGTTACACCTGGACACATGGTTTTGGACATGTGTCTTCCATTTGAAAATCAGAAGGCTGGAAAAAGCTTCTGGGTCTTTGGAGGGGAGAAGAGGGAAGGGACAGAGGACACAGCTTTTCCAGCATCAGAATCCTTGAACCAGTCCTGCTGTGGAGTCAAGTATCTCTTTCCTTCTCAAGAGCTCATTTTTATGCTGCATTGTATTTACCCAGGCACCTTCCTACACACAGAGAGCAGCTCAGACCTGGCAGCAGCCACATCTAAGGCTGCTTGTTCAGTGGTGGGTAAAGAGTGCAATAAAGTTCCAACTGCTGTTGGTACTCTAGTTTGCACCTTGACAAAATAGGTGTATCCATCCACCCTGAAGGTTGAACAGGCAATAGAAAATCTTTCCATAAAGATGAAGAAAACCTTCAGGAAAAAGAGGAAAGGCCATTTTTTCAGCCAAAGTAATATTCCACTTCTCTATTTTGAAAACCAGTAAGAGGGAGGACAGCACAAGCGCTCAGTGACTGATGGGAAAGGTGAGGTGCTTCAGAGGTCCAGTCGTCCTATGGCTGCAGCAATGTCCCTGCTCGCCGATCCCTTTCTCCTCTGCCTCCGCCGGCCCCGCGGGAGAAATGTCAAGGAGCGGGGAACAAGCGTGGATTTGTCTGGTTCAGTGGCTTTGAGACAGCACCTGGCAATGTAGTGGGGAGACAGACACGAGCCTTCAAAAAAAGTTGGCTCCATCCCACGGTGAGCGCTGAGCCAGGCAGAGGATCCGGGCAGTGAGTAGCTTCCTGAACGGATGTTTCTGGCATCAGGTGAAGCTGGCTGAAAACGGTTCTGTTTTAAATTGCTTAAAGATACATTTCCTGGGGGAAGTCATTCCAGAGAGGGTTGTCTCCAGCCCCTTTGTGCGGTGAGGTCTGTTGGGCAGGCAGAGGGGGATGCTGTGCTTCGTTCCTCCCTGATTTCTGACAGATCTCTTCCCCCTTCTTTGCCTCAACTCTTTCCTCTCCCCTGGTCACTGCTCCTGTGTCCAGCTTGGTTTTCCCTGCCGGTTCCTTCCTCTTCTGCTACTTTGTACTAGCAAATCAAGGCAGGTGAATTTCTGAACCTTTTGGGAGAAAACGGCCACTGGCATCACGCCAGGGACCTCCCTCACCTCTGGCTGCACTCGATCCCCGTCAAGTCTGCGGTGGGAGGGAGGGTGAGCAGGGGGAGCAGCCAAGTGAAGTGCTTCAAGCTGTGAGACGTTTTCTGTTTACATTGCAGGCCAAACCTCTTGGATTTGGACCAGAACGGCCACTTCTGTGGAGGCAGATATGTCTGTAGGGAGAAGGAAAGTAGCGCGTATCCCGGTCATGCTGCTTTCCCAGGGAAAACAACCATGCAAGGTAATGCTCTTTTTGCTACAATGCTGCGCACTGTCCTGTTTGACTGGAGCGATGGCTGGGAAAGCTGGCATCGTCCCGTAAATAGGGAGCAGCTCTCGGATGCAAAAAGTCACCTCTGTACAAATGCCGCGCTGCTTCAGATTTTCCTTTCAGAGGGCAGATTTCTCAGAAGGAAGTAACAAGGCAAGCCTGGTGTCATGTGGAATAGCTGAAATTCCTCAAGTTCCTTTTTGCCAGGATTTCAAGCTGTGAAAGACACATGATCTCCACTGCTGGAGCCTATAGCTGAGGATTTTCCCCAACAAAGATGAATAGGTAGCTGTACAATTTTACTTTTTTTTTTTTTTCCCTGCATCTGCCAAAAGCCATAGTAGGTTCTGAGTTAAATCGTTATTAGGGCCTGCATTTGGAAGCAGTACCTTCAGATGGGATTTATCAAAAAGAATACATTACTCCTTACCCTCAGGAACTGATCTGGCCTACGGTCACTTTTAGAGAAATATACAATTAACTCAAATTCTCACTCCTCTTCTGCCATTCACATTGTCACAGCACCCCTTGACACTAGGGGTTGAGGTCTAGTGACCTCAAATCCCTTATTGCTATATTTGGTCTCAGCCAGGGCCCAGTAACAAGCTGTATCTGGAAATCTCTGTTGCACATCTGTAGCAGAAGCTGCTGTCCATTTTCATGTTGATAAGTAATGAAGTTTAAGTACTGAACAGCTTCACGCTGAGATTTGCTGATTCATCAGAAGTAGATGAGATGAGGAAAGGAGAAGCTTTAGTCCTTACTGCATGAATGATTTGCTAGTTGTCCAGCCCAGTCCGTCAGAGGGCACCTGGTTAACTGAAGAGGCATTGTCATTTTGGGAACAGGGCTGTCAATAATCTGTGGAGAGGGGTGTTGAAACTGCCTCTTAAATAAAATTAGAGATCAACAGCCTTTGGGGAGGGAGTAAGAAGATTTGAATTTGGAAAAAAAGCTGTAGGAGGCACCAAAGGAACATGGTGTAAATAAAGGTTAACATGTTTTACCAAGGAGACCCTATGACTTTGATCTTCTTGAAAGAAAACTAAGCGTAATCTGCTTTCATTTGTCTGTCACTCATGGCGTTACAAACCTTTGCGATTCCTGTTATCTATTGCAGATTTTTAAAAATATCTTTACTGAATTTAAGATCGGAGTTAATTTCCAGAGAATTTCCAGATAATTAACTAACAAAGACATTTCACGTAGAAGTCCTTCTCACTGTGTGTCTGCAGCACCCATACAAAGAGCCAACATTTCTGCAAGTTTCTCTGCAGTATCCAAGGTCTCCACTTCATATACTTTTGCTTCTCCGGCAAGCTTGAGAGCTGATAGTGCAGGAACAAGAGTAGAAGAAGTATTTCCTGGTAATCCTGTGCTAACTCGGAAAGACCGTAGGGCAGTAAGGAATATGTCTATATCTACAGAAAGTTTGCCACAGTTTTCACTCAGAGCCAGGATTTTACCCATGGTCTGTGAAGCTCTTGTCTAACTTGTGGACTGCCGGATTCTGGAGCACATTTGCCCAGCATGAGTGACCAAGTCAACAATATGCTGCTGCCAGCTCAGCCATAGCGGCTGCCTGAGAATGCAGGCTGAGCTGCTTGCCTGTGTAAAAATAGGACAGGTAAAAGCAAAAGTTACTATGATGCTAACACAGCTTATTTCACTTCTACCTATTGCTTTGAATGCAGCCAATTACTGCTAGTAAAAAGCAACTTTATCGCCCCCGTTTGACTTTTTTTTCTTCTAATGCAGATATCTACAGCTTTGTGTTATTGCCTTAATTCTGGAGATGAGAAAGGAGAACAGAGAAGGAATGTTACTTGTCCCTGACGATATAGCCATTGTCAGACCCATGAGGGGGGCTCTGAAATGCCTTGCTCTTAGTCTCGGTCTCGTTCCTCTGGGTTACAAAGATGTGAAAGATACAGTACATGTTCTGTTCTCACACATTGCATAGCAAAATCAAACAATTAGGAAGACTCTTTGAACATGAAAACTGAAGACTGAATAATCTAGGCATGTACTTTCTGCTGTTTTCTTTATTTTTTAATGAAAAAAGTGTTTATTTAAACTCAGAGATAAACCCTGTCTGTCTGCCACCAGGTTAAATCTGATTTGATTTCCTCAATTCTTCTCTGTAAAGGCTTTTTTCTCAGCTTGTATTACATTGGATAACAGTAGAATTACCATCACATAATGTTAGTCTAAAAATACATGTACCATTATTATTATCAAATAGAGATAAGTGTGCGTTGCCAAGTAAAAAGAAAGCTGTGAAATATAATGCCGTGTACAAGTATTTTTTTCAAAATTTTCCAGAACATGAAGGATAGACATGGGCTGCCAGATACTCAGTTCCGATGGATAAATGCAACTGTGGTTTCCATAGCTATGCAAGGTTTTCTATAGCACCCATCACCATGGTATCTAAGCATCTGTTGCTGAGGCTGCACACTTTAGTCTATGATGTACTGAAGATAATTGACTGAAATAAATAAATAGTAGATCCTTGAGCTTGGCCTTCCATAGTGTGGAGTGACTTGGGCCAGGTGCACTTTTCAAGAGAGATTGTGAGTTTGTCTTTTCATAATTCCTCAGTTGCTAAACTTGTTTTGGTGATACCTCAGAGGAAGGGAATCTCTCGTGCTGTGGTTCGGTGGCTCAGCCAGTGCCTCTTCCACAGGCCCAGGCATACAGCTGTTCAGGGCATGACCACTGGGCATGGATGGATGGATACCACAAACAAGATCCTCAGCTATGCACCAAGCCAGGCTGCTCCATTCAATCTCACTGTGAATCCCAAGATCCTGCCCACTTCTTTTGCTATATGCCAGACAAGTGGTCACAAGAAGACGCTTCTTCGTCTGAAAGAACTCTGCTCAAAGAGAGGCAAACCTCACTATCTTTGGACATGTGGGAGCGATACAATGCCGATGAAATATTTGTAAAATGATAAAGGAAAGTATCAAAGCTCTGACAGACCCACCATGCAAAGCCACTGGAAACGCACACATATGATTTTGTGTCTGCCATTAGTTTTGGGGGTTTTCTTTCCTCGTCTTTATAGCTGAAGACCTCTTACACGATTGTCAGGCTTTCATCCTGTCTCCACTACAGGAAGTTTAGATCTTGTGAACTCTATTTTCCCTGTGCAATTGAGATCCCTCTTTGGAGATTTATTCAATTTTTTCTTTTGTCCGGAAGACTTCCTTTATCTTTAATCAAGGAGGTTTAGGTCTTTCTTTTACCAGACCATTGTTTGTCCTCTCCATTTTAACAACACAAGTATTTCTTGGAGATGGTCTGATGCAGTTTTTATTGGCTCAGATATTAAATAATTGGTGTGCCATCTTGTCCTTGGCTATACTCTGTGATGATGCAGATGCTCTCTGTACTTGGAAAGTATTATGTGAACTCAGAGCAAAATCTTCCTTTAATGCAATCTGTACCCTGTATAAGAACATGTACATTGTTAACCATACTTTATGCATTTGTATAAATAGAATCATGGGTGCAAGCTTATAATTCAGCTTTGCCTTCTCAGGTACAAGAGTAACTAATAATTTTGAGGCAGTAACTGAGCCTGAAGCAATCTGGTCCACAAGTCTTCCTCTGAGAGAGATTTACTATACCTCTGCATGAACATGCCAGGATGAGATTCTGGAAGGCGCACAGCCATGTCTGTACATCACTGTCCTTGTATCGCCCTGGGACAGAGGTAAAAGGCCCTTCCTCAGGTCACGATTTCACCAATGCTTTCAGACTGCATAGACTAGCACTGCTTCTAATGAAGCAGTCCCACCGTCCCCTAGTTCCTCTTCCTCCCCCCACGCTCTTCTTTTGATTGAGCTGGCACAAACCTTTGCACCAAAGCAGTTTGGAGAAGTGACAAAGTCAAAACTAACTCACACAGACACTTCATTTTAAGCCTGCACAGTGCCCTGCTCCAGCTCAACACCTGTGCTTGAGGAGGAGAAGGAGACAATATTGGGCAAAAAACTCACAGCTGGGACTGGAAAGCATCACTTCTCCTGAGAGGAGCCCTGGCTAATTCCTGGTTTAAGGGAATTGTGAAATTGTGGCATTAGGGAAGGGTTAACTAGCTTGCATGTACTGAAACAGGTAGGGTACTGACCCCACTAATTGCTGAGCCAGCTCAGGTGTTTCCTCGTTTAACTCTGTTGTGTGAATCCATCTTACCATGGACCTGTCACATAAACTGTCTTGAGTCCCAGCGCTCCAGGCTTTTCATCCATGGCTCACAAATTAGCTGCAGGACTTCAGGGGATGGTTCCTGAACCAGCCCTCTCAGAAGGACATCCATTTCAGTGGGGGAAATTACAGCAGGCATTTGTAGTACCAGGTTTTTTAGCTGACCTATTTCCTCTGGTTTTCTCCACACATTGTCGCTGGTTAAATAAAGTGTCGTTAGGAGAGCTGGCCCCTCTTTCTCATTGCAGTGTTCAATTTTGTATTCATGAGTTCCTTTACTGTTTTCTGTAGTTTCTAAAAAAAATCTGGCTGAATCTGGGGCAGGGCAGGGAAATCTGTCTGAAATGCTCCCTCTTAGTCTGCACTAGCAAATATTGTAAAAGTCAGATTCTAAAACTTCCTATAAACTCAGATGTTTTGAGAAAAGCCTGGAGCCTCTGCTCGCAGTTGAGTGGGTGGATGTCCTACAAGAGCAGCAATTACCGTACAATAAACCAGTCAACATGTCTTGTGTAATTAGCATGAGTCTTCATTATAGGAATATCTGCAGTGCTAACAGATCAAGCCGAGAAAGACACCCTTCTCCACACACGCACGCACATGTGAGCAGCCATGGGGGCTAAGAGGATGCATCAAAATAGCACCCCCAAGCTCCAGCTGAAAGCACCCTCCCTTTGCTTTCACTGAGCACCCACTACAAGGCTGGAGATGGCTGGTTTTGTGGGACAAATGGAAAGGGGACTCGAGAAGCAAATTCTCCTCCACACCCTCTGTTAGCTTCTTCCAGGGCCAGAGACCAGGAGGCTGCACCAGCCATGGGCTGTGAGCAGGCGGCTGCCGCCCGTGCCCGAGTTCCCCCCGCACCGCTTTAGGACTTGCACAAAGAGCTGTCGATAGCAGCAATGTCTTCTCCATGCATGTACATAGTACCCACATCCCCTAGTTCGCTACTGGGAGGGGGTAAACTCCTGCTCATCACTTGAAATCTCGCTTGAAACTCGAAAAGAAAATGAGTGGGAGAGAGGGAGAGAGACAGTATTACAAACTGGCATTTAAATTTGTCAATTAAATCTGCAAAGATTCGCTACCGTAGATTTTTGCTGTATCACTCCCTCGTTATGTTCTTTCAGTGCCTCTGTCCTGCTTCCTTCTGCAGGTTTTGCAACAGCCTCCCATACGCATGCTGCCTTGCAGAGCACTGCAGATAATTTTCTGGTTTTTATTAGCTTTCCGAAAACACATGGAGCTGGGCTCCTTCACTTCAGCCCCCTTAAAGTTTAATAGGGTGTCTATTGTAAAGCTAACTTTTTCATTCATTCGCTCATACAGGGAATATTTCCTTTGAACAGCAGGCATGTTCTGCTAGAAAAATCCCTTTGGGAAAATATGAAGCTTTGAGAAATATTCTGTCCTCCCTCAAAGAGGTCCCTTCTGAACACAGACAACTTCTACTGCTATTTAACTTATCAATAAAACCCCCCTGCTGTACCAGTATCTGCTGAAGTACTAAGCTCTGCAGCAATCCATAACTTCCAGTGAAATGTAAGCAATTAACCTGATTTTAATGTTATACAGGTATGTTACCAACAGTCATCTGTAATTCTTTAATATTCTTTTCAGTGTAAATTACCTTGGAGGCAAGGCAGCCCCTTTTCTAAGGAATTTCAACAAATACTGAGTTAAAAGCCAAGGAGTGGAGAAATAACTTTTAAAAGGAAAAGATACCTCAAGTTTTTTCAAGTTAAAAAAAAACACAACAAAAACTTTAAACCCAGGAAATAACAAGGTGAACGCCTTCATTTTAATTTAATTCAAAATGTAAAAAGTCTTGGTAATATGACTGCCTGAGAGAAAGACTCCAAAAAAATCTTTATGAGATATATTTAAGCTAACTAAATTGCTTAAGGTTACATATGATTAACCAAATATTTCTGCAGATTTGAAGTTTGAAATGCATTTTTATTTTTGAACCCAAATATTTCAGTTGCTCAGAGACCGCTTGCATGGGATGCAAGTGGGCGCTGGGTGAAAGGTCTCTCTCATTTACTTCCCAAAGCCAAAATTCAGGCTTCTGTATTTAGGATCAAAACCCCAAAAATTATTCTCCTACATGCTTGGGCTCTCCCATGCGTGATGCCACCAATGCACGTTTGCAACAGCAGCATGCGAATTCCCTCTGTATGCACCATTCCTCTCCCATTGAAGCTATCCCCGAGGACTTCTGTTGCAATGGGAACGGAGTCAGCCAAGCTCTATTTTCAGTGCCACCCTGGCAACTGCTTTTCCCTCCATCTGGATGTCACATCAAAGAGATGTTCCTGCCACCTCTCAGGTTTAACATGAACCTTACAACCGCTGGGGCGGTCTCATAGCCCCAGCCCTGAAGATTGGAGAGTATCTTTCCCCACACCTCCCTTTTGAAACAGTTGAGTATTTAGCTTTTACACAAAGAAAGAAAGAAAGAAAATGTGGCCTAGTTCTACTTTAAAAAATCAGAAATCAATAGGATTTTTTTTTATGTGTGTGATTCTGAGTTTATCTCAGCATATTGGGATGCCTGAGGTTAGCTGTACTGCCCACAATTTAGCCCAGAAATTGGAATTTGTATTTCTGCAGCTGACAAGTAAAATAGACATTCAATACAGTTTAGTAGAGCACCTATAAGGAAACTATACTGTCTGGCCAGCACAAATATCCAGGATAGTGGGATGGGAGTTTAACCTTCCTCTCTTTCCCTCCCCACGGGAAGCTGGGCATGTCGCCCAGAGCAGTGCCTGCTTGCCCTCCTTGCCCCAGCCAGCCCCAAACACTACTGCTCCTCCAGCTTTAGGCAGCCCACCTACACCATGTACCAGCACTGAGCATCCTCAGCCCTCACTTCTTATGCACAAGTGGCAGTACAGCAATAACATCTCTGCAGGCGGATGAGAAGAGAAGGATTTCCACTGGCATTTTGTTTTATATTTATTTTCTTCCACTTTATTTTTGTGTTATTGATGCTTCTGAAGCCTCAATCTCAGAGTATCCCTTGCTCATAAAGTCACTTGAACTGGAACTTCACATAAGGTCATTCAAAATACCAGGAATAATCCTGGGTCAATCAAAATCAGAAACAAGATCTTCACTTGCAATTTTTTCCTGAGGCCAGAGCTGCACAGTGTGGAGGCAGAGAGGACAACATATGGCCTCTTCCTGAGGCAAATATAACAGCTGTCCATCGCGCATGCCTTAAAGCACTTTCCACCAAAGCTCCTGACAGTGTTTTGGCCTGGTTAAGTATTATAATGCCCATTTTAAAAACTGGGAATCTGTAGCCCATGGAGCTTCCTACAGTCACACAAATTGTCTAAGATACACTCAAGACTGCAAGAAAATGTATGCCTTCAGTTTTGGCTTTTTCTTCCATTGGCTGTTCTTTAGTGCATTCCAGAAAGGGGGAAAAAAAGAAAAGTTGAAAAATGGGACCATAACTTAGGGGAACTAGGTGATCTTTGAGCTCCCTTCTAACCCTAACCATTCTATGATTCTATGATTCTCCCAGAACATCCGTGAAATGCTCCCACAGTCCATCACTGGGTCCACAGCCTCCCATCCACCACTACTGGCAGAGGAAACTAGTAACTGTTAGAAACTTCAAGAAACTAAGCAACGCCAGAGGTGAGAAAGCAGCATGTATTTTTCTTGCTGCCTATTTAGGATGGTGACAGGAGAGAAAAGTTCTTTTTTGATCTGCTGTGATCTCTACCTAAGTTGCCAGTGTCTGGGAAAGGAAAACTGATACCCAGCTTCCACGCATCCGCCACCACTACTCCAGGTCTCTGAAGATGCTTTTACTCATGCTCAGAGATGCGCAGAAGTGGGCCAAAAGCAAAGATGGTGGAAGGAAGATGTCTCAGATACCTGAGTGTAACTGGGAGGTGTCCAGCCGGTGGTGACTGGTGCTAATGATGAGCAGGTGAGGGAGCTTGTGCTGCGAAGTCCTACTTCTGTATTCTTTGTCAGAGGCAGTGTTTTAGGCCACCAGAATAAATAAGCCTTGTTAGAGGTGGATCTAGAGGTGGATCTAGAGGTCTGTTCTACATCCAAGCTTTCCATGACCATGGAGGAGTCTCATCTCCCACTCAGTCACAGAGTTTGAATGTGAGTGGTCATAGGATCAGCTACAAGTGCCATTCTAGACCAAAACTTCACCTCTGTGTCCCTCCTGGGAAAAAAAAAAAGGACAAAATCGCCTTTTAGAGAATTAATTCACAGACAGATTATTACAAACCACTAGTGAAGCCACTAGAATTTGAGTGGAAGAGGAGATGAAAAGGCAGCATTCTCTCAAAATTATTGAAAAAGTCCTAAATTCACCAAGAAATTGTCCGTTTAAAATGACATTTAAGACACATGGGAAAAAAAAAAACACAAATCAACCTTTGCTGTAAGCTCATCAATGCAGTTGCTCCAGATTAACGCTGATATAACTGAAATCTGCATCCCACCCACGTAAGAAATCTGTAATTAGCAGGTGGGAGATCACACACGGTTCTGTGGAAAATTTATGTGTATTTAAAAAAAAAAAAAAATCAGCAATGAAACAGAGCTAGTCGATTTCCCATTCTGGGTTTGTTCCCAATAGTACTTCTGCAAAGTTGTGGGTTTTGTCCCTCCCCCAGGCAGATTTGGGTTGTATGAAGCAGCACAACTCACCCTGGAGCGCTCTGCAAAACAGCAGCAGCCACCCCCTTCCTCAGGCTGCGGATCTGCAGGTCACTGTTGGTCCTGGGGCACCGGCCATGGGGGCCAGAGTGAGAGACATCCACGGTAAGATGTGCCATCCCTTCACGTGGCTGTAGTGCTGGAGGTGGACAACGTGCGGAGGGACTGAGGAAATCCATTATCTTTCGAGCAGAGGCAGCTGGAAGAAAGCACTGAACGGAGAGAATGAAGTTCTGTGGTGCCATGAAATCCACTGAAGGTCTCACAGTACCAGAATTACATAGAAATTAAACAAGAGGAAAACAAGAAGTGGAAAAACAGAGCGACCAAAAGCTCTATCAGATCTGACATTATACAAATATGGGAGATGACTGGGAGAAATGCAAACCATACTTCACTCCGTGTCTGTAAGCGATGAGTGCTAGTGAAAAAGGGCACAGATCTTGCTCCTGGCAGTAACTGGGTCTGATACCTTTGATGTATTTAACAGTTTCCAGTTTTCTCAGGCAGAGGAGGATAGCAGAAGTTTAGCAAACCCATAGTCCCACCACAATGAAACACATAAAACATTTGTAACACGTCTGTAACATAAAGGTACAAAAATGAAGGAGAAAAGGTTACTGATCTAAAGACTAATCTTGTAACACAGGCTGGAGAGGGGATTGTGATTTAGACATGCAAAAAACCCCAACTTTGGGGATGGCTGGGAGAGTCAACGTCACCTTCAGGAGAGGGTGTCCAGCAGCCGGGGACCACAGATGGGAAGGGACAGTGCTCCGCTGACAGATCTGTGCTCAAGGAGCCACAACACCGGCATGGCTGTGCGGCTCAAAGGCACTCACAGCTCGGCGTCAGATGGTCCTCGACACAGCACAAGCTGTTAGTAGGTGTAGTGACTGGGCTGGCCATAAGGGTCCCTAACTGCCTGTATTAAAACCATATATATGGTTTGTTATGCATTCAGTTTGAGCTAGGGAATAAAAATGAGGAGAATTTTTCCTGTGAGGGGCTTGATTTCAGGGACAGGGAGCCTGAATGAGGTTGCAGAAGTCAGTTGCGCACTCACAGGCTTCTTAGATGGCTTGTTCTCTCTGTGTGCTCAGCTCCCCCTTCCTCCTCGGGAGGGGGTGCACCTTGCAGTTTGGGAAACATTGCTGCAGGATAGAAACTGGAAGGTAGGCGAGGAGCCGGAGGCTGTTACAGGGAGTGTTTTAGTTTGACAGGGCAGGAAAAAAATGGAGCAATCTGCAGCAATGGCAAGGGAAAGTTTTGTTTTGTTTTGTTTGGTTGGTTTGGTTTTGGTTTGCTTCTTACTCTGTGCAACTCTTGCTGTTTCATTCACTCCCAACCTCTCCCTCTCTGGTATTGCTCCATCCCTCCTCAGCCATTCCCTTATGCCTCCCACTCACATGTTTGTTAAGGATTAATTATTTCCTTTACACTCATCCTTGCCAACTCTGGCCTTCCCCCCATGCTCAGAGCTTTCCCAAACTCCTTCACCTCTGCACAACCGAGCTTCTGCTCACTTAGAAATCCCCCATTTGCGAGCAAACAAACCTCTGTTCAACCAGCTGGGACCATTTCTTCTTCCCCTCCCCCAGGGTAAACCACCATCCCAAACTTGGAGGCAGACCCTCCCTTGACCTTGACACAGAGCGCGTACAGCCACGTCACCCAGAAAGCCTCACATCTCCGCCATCTGTTGCACCTGTATTCAGAAACCCCTTTATTTCTTGTGCTGGCCCTGGAAAATTGAAGGAAGTAGCTGGAAACCCAGCCTTTACCAGGTCAATCTGATGTAGCCAGAAGATGATGTACTCTGTGCTTGGGCAGCCCAAGACCTCATGGGGATGCCCTTACCCAGGAGGTTGCAGCTAAGTTGCCCCAAAGCAGAGTGACCTTGTGGGTTGCTGAGCTGGTCGTCCTCCAGCCTTGAGCACACTGCAGCTTGCAGGTTAACCCCCTCCAAACCAGCCCACCCCAATTCCCAGAGTTTGGATAGCTGCAGTTCTGAATTGCTGGAGCTTAGTCCATCACCTGTAATGAACAAACTACAGTGCAGCTACATAAAATATAGCTCGTGTGTAGAGGAAGGTTGGAGGCAGGAAAGGGGAAGACACAAATCATCCAGGCACAGAGAGGAAGAGATAATAAGGAAAGTAGGTATTCATAATTTTTTTTTCCCTGCAAGAACACCTACACCTTACCCACAGCAGGAGCACTGAACACTCATACCAGCTAGAACTCGGGGTTTTTGGAAGGCAAGATTTTTGTCCGATTTTTTCCCTTTTGAAGAAAGTGTTGCTCCATCTCACTAGCTGAAACCTAAGGAGCCTCCTGAGAAAGGGGTAGCCCCTCCACTGCCACCCAGTAAGAATACAAAGACAAAAAAAAAAAGACAAAACCAAACGTGTTTGTCTTTGGAACAACTGTGATGCTGCAAGCTGGAAGAGCTGTTTGCATTTAAAACGGTATGACTGCGTGAAGTGTGAAAGATGTATATGCAACGCAGACTGGCGAAGCAGACTGTTTTCTCCGTATCAGGAGGATTTTTTTTCCTTTTTTTTTTTTTTTGTTGCCTTTCAGAGCCACGCGTCACCGGGAAAGTAGGTACTGATAGCGTTCTTCCTTTGCGTCCCTAAACGCAGGAGGGTGTTTGCCTAAACATGCAAGCACAGAAGCAGAACCTGTGTGTTTTGTATAGGAAGCTGCTTTTGTTTGCTGCCAGTAGGATACACAATGTGCTCTCTACAGGGGATGGAGATGTAGGGCTGTACAAACACTGAGCAGCAACACCTTACATAACTGGCCCTGGGGGAGAGTTACGTGTCATGAGGAGAAACAGTTTTGCCAGGAAAGGTAAAACACAAGAGGCGATGTAGAATTTATGGAAGAAAACAAGAGGCCGGTGGAAAACAAGCAAACAAACAAACAACAAACAACAAACTATCTGTGCAGATTATCACCAGGCAGAGTGCTCCGAGGAAAACAGCCGCTGAGCTGTGACTGCAGATTCACAGTCAATTCACCACTTATTGCAGCGACTGCGTTTGTAACCCTTCCCTCACAAGGGATTTGGGCTGTCTACCGGCACTGGGCAGGTTGGACAGCCTGTCTGATTCTTGCCACCTCACTTGGGTCCCTTGGGAGACGCCAGCCTCTCCCAAATGGGAGGGGAAGGGGTGCTACAGCGGTGCTAGAGCTGGGAATAGCTTTGGGGTGGGAGAAAAGGTCCATCAGCTGCGTGGCTTGGCCAGAGGGGATTACTGTGAGGCTGGTTGTGGACCTTGGGGTGGCTGGTGTCCCCTGGGTCAAGTTTTGGGCCAGGAAGGACCAGAGATGATTGGGGACCTACTAATGCATCCCTGCTCCTTGTCAGGGGACTGTGTGAACGGGAGAAGAAGACGAGGCACAGTGGTCTGTCCCCAGAGGGCTGGTCAGGACCTCAGTGCTCCCATGGAAACCACTGTGGACCTGCATGTACAAAATAACCCTGTACTGGCACGACATGGTCTAAGTTTTGCGTGTGGATAAATAGACAGGTCTCCCATGGATGGCTTAGCATGGGAAAAGGAAACCCTCTGGAAAGACAGAGAGTATAGGCAAAAGAATGAAATGAGTTTGTAATTTATTGACAGCCTGAAACTCCACTTGCAAGGTCACTCACTGCTGGGCCTGCTGAGAAATTTGGCCTGTCGTAACCAGCAGCAGCCTGAATTAAGAGAGAACAGTGACAATATCACCAGCCATCCCAGGAAGTCACCTGAAATTACAGATGTTCTGGTCCTCCCTGGTGCATCAACACCAACTTCTTCCTTTTTAGGTCACCCTGCTAATCGGAGAATCAGGGATTTCAAGTGACCTCTCAGAAGCCTTGTAGACCACATGAAGTGCAGATACATGAAAGCATCCTCACTGGTACTGTCCCTCCAAAAGGAAGAAATTAAGGCTTCCTAGGTAATGAAAACCAGTGTTTCCCTTCTCCATCTTCTTGCTAGCACTGCCTTCAAGGACGATGGCCCTCTGTACGGACGTCTTGGCAATGTGGGACATTGTTAGGAGCTGAAGGTCTTAACCAAAGCATCAATACACATCGAAGCAAAACAAACTTAACATGCTCTTTGCTGAAGTACATTATTCCTACCACTTCAGTAAGGGTCCTTCACCTTCACTGATAGCAAATGTTTGCCGACAATCACCGCAGACAGAGTTTCAACAAAAAGATGGAAAACGTAATGTAAGCTGGAAGCAGCGATGAGCTGCCGTACTGCATCTCATGTTAGGCAGGGAAATGGGTTTGATTTTTATAGATGCCTTTTGCACTTCAGAAAAGTACTGTAATTGCAGATACCAAACTGAGTAAGAAATAGCAGTTCTGTGGCTAGTGCAGACGAAATGCTCCCCAAAGCCTGTTATTAATAGAAAGGCAGTGGCATTGCCAGCAAGATAAAAAGGTCAGGAATAACTTTTAGACGTTTTCCAATTAAAAAGAAAAAAGAAAAAAAAAGAAAAAGAAAGTCATTCTAGTCATATTCCGAGGCGAAGCAGAAGTGTAGATTAATACTGTATTTGCACCAAGCTGAGAATGCAAACATTAAATATCCCTGGAGCAACAAAGTCTAAGGCAGGCCGGCTCTCCAGCCCTGTTCCCAGCCCTGGCCAAGCTGCACCAGCCCCGGCTTGTGCCACTGGCTTGAGCAAGAGGTCTGAGACCTGGACTGAAAGTGCTGTAAAGAGCATGGGATTTTTAGTATTGTTGTTGAAAGTAGTAGAGCTTCGCTGAGGGTTCAAGAACAAGTTAGGAAATACTTCAGATCTGCTTTCGTATGCTTTCTCTGTCTGTGAAAAATGCTCATAAGATCCAAGGCCTCAGAACAGGCAGAAGCTTTTTTTTAAAAAAAAAACAACTAAAAATTAAATCCAAAAACTCCCAACCCCGAAATCTGAAGGAGATCTGGGGAATAAAAGAATCTTCTTCCTTAAAAGTTGCGTAACGAACTGTATTTTTTAAAAAATCAAAACCACAGAAAAAGACCATGCAACAAGTCCCATGGAGAACAGATGCTTAAACAGGATTTCTAGAAGAATTTCCATTAGAAGATGGATTTGTAAAAAGTGTTTTTGCCTGCTCCTTTGCAGTATGTTTTCTTAAGTATAGCCTTGTTAAAAAAACGAAAATATGGAATTGACATACCCTTCATATTTCTCCTAAAACATTTTTTAATAACACTTGAATCAAAATAGCTACCTGAAACCCTAATTTCAGTCAGCTCTATAGAACCTGAATTCAATTTGCAATCATGAAAGACTGAAATCTTTGAGCCTGGATTTTGCATCCTCACATTTATGCTTGCAGATCAGACACAACCATTAATTCTTGTTCAGAAGTATTTTAAACCCCGAGTCTGAAATTATTTGCAGTACTGGTTTAAGTGTTTGCAGAATTGGAGTTTAATATAGTTCTGAAACAGAATGAATTGGTAACCTGTAAGGAAAATACATCTGAACTACAACTGCAGAACAATTTTCAGGTGTGCTGTTCTTTGTAGCACGTAACAAAAATGCTGCAAGTGTTAAAGTTGTTTTTAGAATTTTAGCTGAAAATTCTGATACTACAGTATTTTTGTCAGAACCTTTATAAAACAGAAGTTCAGTTCTTACCACATGATTTTAAATATTTTAGAATGTAACCTCAAGAAATTATGACTTCAGATATATTCCTTGATTCCTTAATAGCTTGTAAAACCGTGTGAAATCCATGCAAATAGGACAATGAAATGCTGACTGAGAAGATTTCAAAATGTAAAATAGTCTTTAACCTACCAATAAAAAGACATAATTATTCTTTCATCTTTTTAAAGGACTGCAAATACATTAATAAACTTGTTGGAATTACAGCTTTATTTCTATCTCCTTCAAGGCAGTAAGATATGACTGTATGACTGACAGGGAGAAATAAGTGTTTCCTACATTGATAAGAAAGCATTGAACTTAACATCTCTACATGATAAAATGGAAAGATAATTTATGTAGTTCTCTGGTTTAGCTAAATCATTTATCTCTTCCAAGATATATATAATATTTCAAGAGGCTTTATTCCAGTCTAAACAACTTTTGATACATTTTAACAGATTACATAAGATGCCAACACATCTTTAAGGGTCAGCTTTTCTTTTGATGTAAATCATAATTCTATCATGCAGGCTATTCAGTATGAAGATTAAAAAATATTTGTGTAAGTCTTTGAAAAAAGGAGTGTTTAATTAGCATGTTTATTATCTCTGTGCAACTGAGAAAGTATAAACATAATTATTTTTAAAAGAAGGAAAATGTCAGATGCTCAGTAAATGCACAATAATTTATCATAATGTACTTTATCATATACATTGTCATATCATAACATTTCATTATGGAATCATTTTCCCAAAATGTTTTTGATACTCAAATTAAAAACAATTCAGTAATTTAAAGTGAAATTCAAAATCTTACTTCTGGGGAAAAAAATCAAATTCTGCAACATAAGCGTGGATTTTTCCATACTTTTCTTTTACAAAATTAGTACTATATTTGTTTCTTTTTTTCTTTCTCCTTCCCTTTATGCTCAGTAACACTTCCCCTTTTTTTATTTGTACCTTCTAACCTTCAGAAAAAAAAGCTAACTTTAAGGCATGCAAACTGCCAACAATCTTAGGTGATTTTCAGTGTTTAAAAACCTGAATTATGAACATTCTTAAAAAGCAGAAATTTCTGGATCAGAAGGTGTTCCACATAGGCTGAAAGAAGGGGCATGTAAGGGAAATGTAAGCCTTTTTTTCCCTAGAGTGAATGGATGTCCATTTTCAGATCTGTGTCTCGTGTTCTTTGATCTGCTCTCTCCTTTATACTTTAAATAGAAAAAAATGTCTGAATGTAATCTGAAATTGGTTCAAATCAAAAGCTACTTGTACTTTGACGAGGTCCTCCCCCTATCTCAGCTGTGTGGGAGCAGTTCCCAGCCTCTCGTGCAAGTTGGGGCAATTCTGCATTCCCTATGCCAAACGAATACTGCATGAAACAGGACTTGATGAGAACTTAAGAATGTTTCAAAACCTACAGGAAATCATACACTTTCAGTACACAAGGCTAAGCAAAAGCACTACCTGCTCATGGGTATGATGTTAGTGCATGGAAGTTGAGGACTTGATGCTGTGTTAGCCCGGAGCTGCAAGACTTCCATCATACAGGAAAGAAAGATTAATGGAAAGGATTTCCCTTACACATATCAGGCACAAAAAAAGAAAAAAAAAGTCCGCAGTTACCAATCTGATTTTAGACTACAATTAAAGAAAAAGGTTACACAAGGGAAGGGGCATTAACAAGTTTCATATCTTCATATCAGTCCTGAAATTAATTATGGATGCCATGTCTGTGCCATAATAGAGAGTGAAGTCTGCAGTTCAGGTAATCAAACATCTTTACCTATTGCAGGAAAGTCTGTTCCTATTAGATGAGGAGCACAGAAAAGTTCCTTATAGCACATATGCTCCCTGAGGCTGTATTAATTCATATAAATGACTATAATAATAAAAAATTATGACTAATAATTCATTAATGATTATCTTAAGCATCTTGTTTTGCATGGATGCCAGCCTTGTGCCAGGTACTGCACAAGACACAGCGATCAGGGAAATATCTGCTACCCTGCTGTAACCTACTTAGCACTGTATCGATCTTTATCATGCTCGAGGAAGTGGCCAACATGAATGTTTTCTGCAGCAGCTAATTCCATGAGCTATTCCTTTGTTTGAAGTGGCAGGTGCTCATCTTTGAGCCCTGAAGCTATCGGTTTCAAATCCCACTAATCGTAGGCGAGAAATACTGTATCATGCACCAATACTGTCCACATAGGTTTTATTAGAATGTCTGGTTAAAATATATGAAAAAGATCACTCCTGGAAATACGAAAACCTAATTTACAAACACTCTTACAAGATTTTAAGCAAACTGTTTCAAAATAAGTGTTCTCAAGCACACCTAAACCTCACTTTTTTTTCTTCTCTGCTTTTTGATTTTAAATTGTGGCCAATTACCAATCATAATAAGGACAGACAGAGGTACAAAAAAACTTTCCTTTTGTATCTATATGGAAATAGTATCGTATTTTTATTGTGTGAAATTTCCAAGAAGCAAGAGCCTTTCTCCAGTAACACTGGATATTACGGATTTTCTGATCCCCTCCTGCCTGGACTACTCTTCTTCACATTCAGTGCTTGCAAGCTGCCCTTCCTCCAGTTTAGAAGGTAGCCAGTAAGAGAAATGTATTGTTTTCCTTCACCCTTCCATGTTCTTGTCTACTCTTTACCCTCCCCATCCAACTTACTGTCCTTACTTCCCCAAGGCTTTGCTGTCCCGCTCTGGCCCTGTCGCCCAGGCAGGAGCCCAGCAGCATGGTCAGTTCCCACCTCCACTCTGGCTCCTGTGCCTGATGCGAGCCCTTGTGCGTTTTTCTCTGCCAATCCTCGCATATGATTAAAGCAAAGCTGTCCAAGTCTGAAAACCCCGTAGCTGTTCCTCCTCCAAACGCAATGCAGAGTGGTTTAATGATAACATGGTGGTTATCATCGGAGAGGACACCAGGCTGTTATATGTCTTCCCCTGTTCATACTCTGCTCGATCTCGTCCACCTGTTCCTGACTCAGTGCCGTTCCTTACGGGTTACAGCATGCTGTGCCTAAGTACGCGGGCACACACGCTGCCAACAAAAGGAAGAGCCAGATTAGGCATCTAACAGTTTAGAAATGGCCACTCAGAAGAGCAGCAGCAAGAGCTGCCTAAAAAAATATAGAATCATAGAATAGTTTGGGTTGGAAGGGACCTCAAAGATCATCTAGTTCCAACCCTCCTGCCATGGGCAGAGAAACCCTCCACTACACCAGGTTGCCCAAAGACCCGTACAACCTGGCCTTGAAGACTTCCAGGGATGGGGCATCCACAACTTCTCTGGGCAACCTGTTCCAGTGCCTCACCACCCTCAATGTGAAAAATTTCTTCCTTACATCTAATCTAAATCTGCCCTCTTTCAGTTTAAAGCCATTGCCCCTCGTCCTATCACTACACACCCTTGTAAAAAGTCCGTCTCCAGCTTTCCTGTATGCCCCCTTCAAGTACTGGAAGGCTGCAATAAGATCACCGCAGAGTCTTCTCTTCTCCAGGCTGAACAGCCCCAACTCTCTCAGCCTGTCTTCATAGGAGAGGTGTTCCAGCCCTCAGATCATCTATGCGGCCCTCCTCTGGACCCGCTCCAGCAACTCCATGTCCTTGTTGTGTTAGCGACTCCAGAGTTGAAAGCAGTATTCCAGGTGAGGTCTCATGAGAGCAGAGTAGAGGGGCAGAATCACCTCCGTTGACCTGCTGGCCATGCTTTTTTGGATGCAGCCCAGGATACGGTTGGCTTTCTGGGCTGCCAGAGCACATTGCCGGCTCATGTTGAGCTTCTCATCCACCAGCACTCCCAAGTCCTTTTCCTCAGGGCTGCTCTCGATCCATTCTCCACCCAGCCTGTACTTGTGCTTGGGATTGCCCCGACCCATGTGCAGGACCTTGCACTTGGCCTTGTTGAACTTCATTAGGTTCTCACAGGCCCACCTCTCCAGCCTGTCAAGGTCCCTCTGGATGGCATCCCTTCCTTCCAGCATGTCCACAACACCAAACAACTTGGTGTTATAAGCAAACTTGCTGAGGGTGCACTCGATCCCACTGTCCATGTCACCAACAAAGATGTTAAATAGCACTGGCCCCAGTACTGACCCCTGAGGAACACCACTCGTCACTGGTCTCCATTTGGACATCGAGCCATTGACCACAACTCTTTGAGTGTGACCATCCAACCAATTCCTTGTCCACCAAGTGGTCCATCCATCAAAACCATGTCTTTCCAGTTTAGAGACAAGATGTTGTGTGGGACACTATCAAATGCTTTGGATAAGTCCAGGTAGACGATGTCAGTTGCTCTTCCCCTATCCATTAATGCTGTAACCCCATCATGGGTTGATGTAACCTCATCATAGGTTACATTAATGCTGTAACCTCACCACCAAATTAGTCAGGCAGGATTTGCTGTTAGTGAAGCCATGTTGGCTGTCACCAATCACCTCCTTATTTTCCATGTGCCTTAGTGTAGTCACCAGGAGGATCTGCTCCATGATCTTGCCAGGCAGAGAGGTGAGACTGACCGGCCTGTATTTCCCTGGGTCTTCTTTTTTCCCCTTTTTAAAGATGGGGGCTATGTTTCCCTTTTTCCAGTCGGTGGGAACTTCACCAGACTGCCATGACTTCTGAAATATGATGGATAGCAGCTTAGCAACTTCATCTGCCAGTTCCCTCAGGACCTGCAGATGCACCTCATCAGGTCCCATGGACTTGTCCACCTTCGGGTTCTTTAGATGGTCTTGAACCTGATATTCTCCTACAGTGGGTGGTTCTTCATTCTCCCAGTCCCTGCCTTTGCCTTCTGTGACAGGCTGTGCAGCTGGAGCTCCTGCCAGTGAAGACTTAGGCAAAGAAGTCATTGAGATCCTCAGCCTTCTCCATGTCCCGGGTAGCCAGGTCCCCTGTTTCCTTCTGGAGAGTGCCCACATTTCCCCTAGATCTCTTTTTATCACTGACATATCTATAGAACTTTTTCTTGTTGCCCTTGATGTCCCTGGACATATATCAGCCTGGAGATCTTCAGCTTCCTTACCGTAGTTTGTGTCTTTCCTGGTGTCCTTCACAACAAAATGGAAATGAAGAAGGAGTCACGGGCACTTTTACTTTCCACATTAACCAAAGTGGTTTGGGTTATCCTTTTTCTCTGCTTGTTAACGGTAAGTGGGCTCTCATGGTTTCTGTGAAGATTTAGAGAGTGAGACAGAACATGAGGGTGTCCTGCATGCAGCAGCACAGCCTTTCCCTCACTCCTGTTCCTGGGGAGGCAGCTGCCCCTGCACACAGGATGACGGCAGGAACGGACTCACTCTCTTTTTTCGCCATTGAGAAGCAGGGTTGGGTTCACTCTTTCTTCTGATTTCTTTTTTGGCATCTGGTGCTAGCGCACAGAAAGCCTCGGCAGCACAGAAATCAGGCAGTTTCTCACAAGTTTGTGTTTGTCGTGAAGATTTATTCCAAAAAGATCCCATTACTTATGCAGGAGAAATATGCTCCTGTTGTTAGGGCTGCAGTCTAGGCCTTTAGAGATGTGCATGTACTTCTGGTTTGCCCCAGGCTTCTCACATAGTTGGAAGAGTGCAGTATCACCATGCCTCACCTCTACGTGTGCAAGGAAATTTAAGAGCCTTTTCATACTTCACCCTGGTTCTGGGAGTGCAAAATATCTGGGAGATGTTTTGTGGTCACGGTAAGTGCTGTGGAGAGACAAGGCTGCAAGCTTGTCATGAGGACTCACTGGAAATCTTTCCAAGATACAAAATTCTTGATGGGTTCAACTAACTTAGTGGTTTCCAAGTGTTGCACATGAGTATTTGGGCTTGACAAGCTTTAAACTGCCCGGAGAGCAGGATCTGCCTTTTGAATAGTTCTGGAACGTGGGCTACCAGACTTTACATCTCCATGCTCTTTCCCTCCTGTGGGTGTGAGCAGGGATCCCATGGTCCTGGGTCTGCGGCTCCAGGGCAGCATGAATACAATAAATGTTCCAAACTCCCTATCTATGACCATGAAGCCAAATCCTAAACCATTCATAGATGTGAAGGAAAGCTTGTATTTCTGCAATACATAGCTATATATATGTGCGTGCATATATACTTATATGTGTACCTATATGTATGCATTCACCTTTATCAGCTGAGCTACGAAAATATATTGCATCTTCCTATAAGGCTTGACAGTCAGCAGCTGCCTGGGTGCACGAATTCTTTTTTTTTTAAAGTGTCAGGATAAGAAAACTATTTGAATGCATCTTTTTTATGGGAAACAGAAGTATTTTTTGTTCCAAACTTCAACATGATAAAAATCTTGACAAACCAGAAATCTTGAGCCTCCTAAATGTCAATTATGAGACTCCAAAAGCAATTGAGTTCTTCAAAAGTTTACTGAAGGTATGCCTGACCACTGCTTTACCTCCCAGTCCTCTGTTTTCTGCCCCTTTTAGATAACAGTCTGACTTTCCTATTCAGGGCTGAAAGTATAAAGCTGGTCTTTCAACATCACCAGTCTACATGCTGAATCCTAAGCTTATATTTACTGACCTGGAAAAAAAAAATCCCCATTACCTTCTGAATCAGCAGTCATTTCAACGCTGTGCAGAACTCACACAAGTAGATATACAGAATTTAACACTAGCGCAAAGCACATGAGTAGCAATCAGAGCGATGAAGGACTGGAACAAACACTTTGATGAACCCGAAAGCTTCGTTGGAAGAATACTGACAGTCCATTTGCAAGTGGGAAAACTGCCCGAAACTTCAGAGCTGATTTTTTGGAAGGTTTGTGTAGAGACTTTTGTTTGTTTGGGATTTCACTACAGAAAAATAACACGTTCGTTTATGAATTTTACAGTCACTTGTGCAAGAATGAGAAATGCAAAGCAGTACACAAAAAGCAGTTAAATGCAGCTTGCCATAAGAGCATAAATGCTTTGAGACAGTAAATATATGAAGAAAACTGGCAAAATTGAAATCTTTTGCATCAAGGCTCTGTGCAGTGCCCAGCATGTGGTCTAGAAGCACCTATATTACTCAGTGGAGAGCGACGCACATTCCTACACAGAAATTTTGTGCTCTGAAACTAGATGAAACTAGATCTCTGGGGTATAAATAAGCCTGGGTACAGAGGCTATCCATAGCAAGATCCAGACCTATGACTCAGGCTGCAGGACACCAAAGGGTTACAAATAAATAACGTGAAAAACAAATGCAGGCTTACTAACATGCAAAACCTGAATTTTGTAAACCTTGTAGACCCTGATTAGACTGTTCAGTCTCTGAAGTTTTGCTGAGGTTGTGAGTATGAACTTGCTGTAAATTTCTATTTTGTGGACATCCTCAGGAAAAAAGGGTGAACAGCTGAGGACTGTGGAAGTTGGTGAGGTACCATATTAAAAACACAGCAAGGCAGAAGGATGTAATTTTGTGCTAGGCTGCTACAGCATCTAATCATCCTTGAAATGTCTCATTTCTGTCATGAACAAGTGTACTGTATGAGTGAGTAAAAGAAGTAGGAAGGAACAAATCATTCTAAAAATCCAATGTGTTTGATGAGGCACCATAAAAAATTCCTCATGTTTAGTACAAGCAAACAGAAATGACATTATGCCAACAGAAGGATGATGAAATGCTTCATCAGTAGAAAAGGACATGGAAAGTCCAGCTGAGAGAAATAGATAAAAAACTGAATTCACCAAGAAATGGAGAAGAGAGAGAGATGGACCCAAAGGTCACTTCGGTGGGCTGGTATGGGGCAGACTTGGTTTGATTCTGGCAATCTTCTCAGTCAGATAAAATTTACAATACCTGACTGAATTAAAACAGGGAGGGATCAGTTCAAATTTTGCATCCAATGCAAAATGGAACCCTGATTTGCGGATGAAACGTAAGCAAAATTGCATATGGGGTGAAGCAATGAGGAACCAAGTCCACCCTGTGTACCTTGCCTTTAGCTTCCTCCCTGTGCTCTTCTCTTAGCCTTTTAAAGTTAAAAGTTTGAGATAACCTTTGTGTTAGCCTTGAAATACTCTGCAACATGTGAATTTAAACACAGGGAAAAAAACGCTTGCTCTTGAAAGAATAACCCAGATGTGCTGCAAAAGTCAGTTTTTTCCTCCAAAACGAAAGCGTGGGCAGACCCTACCCATGCCTGTGAAGAACCCACTGGCTGTCCAAGCCACTCTGGTGGCCTGGCCAAGCCGGGTAGGTGAGTGGGTCCTTGTGGGACGGCTGTTCCTCCGTGATGCCTCTGGCCTGGTGCCACTGGGGCTGGGTGATAGGAGCACTGGGCACCCTGGGGTGCTCCTGGTCCCAGCCCTCCCTCTCCATCATGCAACATCAGCCTTATTTATGCTTAAGGCTGCCATCACGGCATTCCTTTCTGTGCCGCTGTTGCAACGGTGTGACCAAACCGGGCTGGTGAGTCAGCTCACGCGGCCAGGGGAGCTCCATCCCCTGCCAGCCCCACTCCTCCTCCTCCCACCGGCACCCACACTGAAGTGGGTCATCCCGGGCCTCCCTGCTTTGCGGGTGGCTTCTTGGCTTCTGGAGAATGACTGCCTCCTCCGTACTTCAATTCTCCAACTGTTAGAAGCATCTGCCCTTCGCTAGCTCTCAACGTCAGGAGCTCAGGGACATGAACTCATTTTTGAGAATGAATGTATTCCTCCCTCTGCCCCGCCACAGCTCCCCATTTCCCTCTTTAACCCACCTCCCTGAAACCCCCACCCCAAAACGCAATGCTCGCACCTCCTGTCTCTGAAAGAATCACTGTAACTCAGCTGTAAAAAGGAGGGGAGGAAAAAAAAAAAAAAAGAAGAAAGAAATGGTTTCCATGGCAAATTTGCAGGATTTAATCTCGGCACAGAAACAATTTTAACATTCTTTCCTTGTTTTAGAACATGCTGCATAGCAAACGAAATTGTCTGTTGTGTGTTGGCTTCAAGGGTATTGCACTGATTTATGTCCGCAGAGACTTTGTCCCATTATTTTCTTATTTTGTTCTCGTAATCAGAAAGTTGCTTATCACTGCCCTGTGAAGAAGATTAACATAATTTAAACCAAGAGCTTTGTACAAAAGCTACTCAGAAGCCTGCAGAGTTTACTAGGAAATAACCAAGTTTCTAGAGGTTTCTGCCTTCTGAAACTCCCTGTTGAAGCACTGATGGCAATGATATTATTTGCTATTTAGTTCTTCCAGGTGGTACTGGATGCCCTCATAGAAATTACTCTTTCTCACAATGCTCCAAAAGTCTGTTCTATAGTGGCTGCAAATATCTCATTTGTTGGTGTTATGACCCAAGACACATTCAGTTTACGGATGTAGCAGGACAGACTTCAGTTTCCACTGGAACATCAACACTGCTTTTGGCTTCAAACACTTATTTTTTCCCTCGTATGAATTCAATCAAATTGATCTGGGAGGAGAGAGCCTTTCTGCCTGGCACCAAGTTTGCGCACTCTCTCGTTTTGCAAGTATAGATATAAACACACTCAAACAAAGCCTGCAAATGATCAAAGATAATTAAATAAATGGATCTTTTGTCTTCTATTTCTTTCAGCCTGATAGCTGTTCTCAAATATTCTTGATAAATAGCTCCTGTTCCACTCCTCAGCTCCACCTTCTTCTGTGATTCATACAACTTCAGGGGAGATACCAGGCAGTAAATCTTCTAGATATATCTCCAAAAAAGCAGCATCCATACTGTTAATAAAACCACCTCTAGACTTCACTGACACATTTCCTAGCATAGCACCCCTTTCCTTGAGAAACAATAAAAAAGGGAAACACTAGGAAAAAATCTGAGTCTGCATTTAATTTATGTAAGTGAAACAAGGTTTCTGACTTCTGCTTTTCAGTTGGATTGCTCCTGTAATCTGAAGGGATTTTTGTGTAAAAGCAAAATCAGTATTTGTTTATTTGTTGATAACTCATTGAACAAAACCCTATAAACTGAAAAAGGTGAATATGTACAGGTAAAATTGAGTTACATGGGACCTGACGTGTTCTTCAACTGTAAGCATTGCTTCCTTGGTCATATAAGAATATATTTGCTTCTATATGATGCTAACTTCAAATATTTTCCTTGAGGTCTTCACCATGATTGTTTGGCCTCAGTACACTGAGTATGCACATATGTCTAAAATACCAGCAAAACGCATTAAGCATTAGGGATTTTTGAGGATCCTGACAACGCTTGCCCCCATGGAATAACTGCTTACTGCAGATAAAAAAAAAAAAAATTACAATGTTTGAAAAAATGAATATATATGCAGATTTTTTTCTTGCTCTCCATTACAATTTCTACACAATGTTCCGACGAGAAGTAGCCCCAACATGCAAAACTCAGATCTAAGTTTTTGAGCCACTTTGCATTTATAAAAAAACCCACATAAAGCCAAAAGGATTTATTTGGACTTTTATTTGTCCTAAAATACACTCATGTGAAAACTAAAAGTATCTGTCAAACTTTATACCAAGATACCAAGATCAATGTCTGCACTCTAGGGCTATTTACTATTTGTGTGGTGGCAGCTCCTAGAGGCTTTGGTGGAGGTTGAGGTCCTTTCCACCTGAGGGACTAATTCTCTTTCATTATAAGCTTATAAAGGCCTGAACATAAGGATCCTCTTGGCTCCACCAGAATATAAATAGTAACAGAAATGACAGTTCCTGCTCTATAGTGCCCACAGTTGAAGTTTAGTTGTTTCTTTTTTAAGAAGCAATACAGTAATTACAGACAAAGGTAGGATTGGCTGCTGCTTCTGATGAGTGAACACAAGTATAGCTTAGGCACTTGCTTGTTTTATTGTATATGCTTTTAAAATGCTTGTGTAATTATGCATACATGTACATTTAATTGATCTATTGATTTTTTTGAAAGTTGTAATAAAAAGCTTAATCAACAGTACTTAAATGTTCAAAAGTGTATGTTAAAACATTAGATGAATGTGAAAAGTTCATGTAGAGGTAAAATTTTTCAAAGAATATTTCTGACAGAGGCACGTTGATTCTGTTGCGTTGACTCAAAAGCTGCTCAGAGTCTTTTGAATACCTTATTCTAAATCTAACAAGTTAAGCTTAAATGGAAGAGATTCTGAGAAGGATTTCAGAACAAGAAAGGAAAGCGTTTACAACCGATCTCAATCGGGATATAGTGAAACTGGAACCATCTGTAAATCATTTTTCATCACACTTGGACCTCTTAACTTTTTTGCTTTCTAGTGGCTGGTGAAAAGAAAGAAGGAAAATCATTTGGCATCAACAAGTATTGTGTTACAACAGGCATTTTTTTTTCAATACATTCCCTATATAGATACGCTTTTCTTTGGTTGTATTGCTTGCCAGTCACAGACAGTGAAGTGGAAGAAGCAAAACTTCTTTGGCATGACTTCTCTAAGGATCCCTTCCCATCTTAGTCAGCACATCAACAACTCATTTTTGCGGATTAATGAAGCCTGTATTCTTCCTGAGCGCAATGCTAAGATTAAGTCCTGCTTACAGAGATCCTGATGGTTTCATTTATTTCAGCACACCCAAATTCACACGGTGGCTCTAGAAGGCATTTTTAATTGATGGTAATTGCGTGTCAGCCTGCTAATGAGTCAGATGAGCTCTTACTTTCCTTCTGCATTCCAATGAATTCATCTGGGTGTGGGAGCCGGGGAAAGCTTGTTAAGTATAGAGCCCTGGCACTGAGAGATAAATGTGATGCTGCAGGACTGATGCTATTTCTTAAGAGTTTGGGCTGGGTGAGGGGTATCCTCGTTATCATTTCATATTCTTTCATAACTTTTTTTCTGAATCCAATAGGGGAACTAGAGAGTGTTAAACATACATTAACATGGTTTACTAACTGCCTTAATTTTCACCTTCAGAAAAATAAACATTCTGTATTTGTCTGTCTCTTTTTCAGACAGATGTCACTACTCCTTTTATAGCCATGTGCATTAAACAGGTTATTCTCATTAAAAATTCTATGAAGCACAAAACTTACAGGAAAATGGAAAAATGTCTACTCATTAATTACTGAACTGGCTTTGCTGAAATTTTTGCAACAGAGTGCTTTGGTGCAATTGCAACTCTTTTTCTTGGTGCATTAAATGCATTGAATCTGTGAATTCATGAATTAACATTCATTGTTAATTGAATAAAGAAAAATCAGATCTTGAAAATATTCTCATGGAATCTCATCATCTGGTATCTTTGCCGAAAGTACAACTGCACAGCATGCGTGTTATCTTTACTTTATATGTACTGTTCATCTACAAACACTGCACAGAGCACATATTTCTGGAGGTGATATACATTGATTTGAATCATGATTCTAAAGATCTTCTGGCCAGTCTCCACACCCCCACATGCAGAGTACACTCCATATCTCAGTCTAGCTTTGCTTAATTCATCATAAAAATGCAAGTGGGGCTGATCCAAAAAGCAAGATATTTTCATCTCTATTTGAAAGCTCTGTAGGAGCTCTCTAGGCAACCTGGGGCCACCATCCAAGTCTCTGGACTTCCAGCCTGACATTCACACAGCTGGAAGGCTGCTTTTGCAAGTGCCATTTTGTGACAGCAGTCTATTTTGTAGCAGAGAATTTAGTTTGGAGATCATTTTTTTGCAGGAAGACGTTTTAAAGAGCAGAGAGCACTGTAATAACCGAAGACCCATTTAGGAGTGAGGTCCATGTTCTGTATGTCAGAAGTGTCTTTATGATAGGAAACCAATAAATTTGATGTGGAAAATATGTTAAAGTCATGTTGTGGTCTTCAGCAGTGAAGTCTGGCCACAGTATGCTCACGGTTATGACATGATGAAGAACATTTCTAGTTAATGTCAAACATCATGCTCTGGCTAAATTGTCAGGACGTAAACTAGATTTACCTAATGATTAATATATGCTATACCAGCTTAGTGCAGCTTTTCAGTTGTTGCCTTTGGTAACATTTCAGACAGGTCTGTGCTAAAGATCAAATTCTATAGAATTCCTTTCAACTATTAAAAAGGAGCCACAGAAAGAAATTTAATTATGGCCAACTTCAGATTATTACTGGTTAAACAGGTGAGATTCCTGAGCTTAATTTTGTTACGTGCTCAGAAAACACTGTAGAAACTAGTGCAGGATGTAAATGAAGATGGCAAGTATGTCTTCAAAAGGAAAAAGATCTCAGGGCGTTCTTTTCCCGGATTTTTAATTGTAATCTCTTCTTCTTTTTCATGGAGCAGCTGCAGCGGCAGGTGATATTTAATGGCTTGCCGGTGGCTTTTACCAGTATTTGCTGACAGGAGATGGTAGGACGTTGTGAGTGTCCCAGGCTCGGGTTCAGGCTGTGACAGGAACAGCTTCTTCCCACTCCCTTCGGGCTTTGCCTTCTCTGCACTGACTTGTCCCTGTTTCTTCTCCTCATTTCTGGCACTTTCTTCCCACACTTGTTGCCTTTGCCTATTTGATCAGCCCTAGCCTACAATTTAGGATTTGCAGCCCCATCCTCCTCAGCCAGCCCATCCTTTGGCTCTTCTTTTTCCTTTTTCCATTCCCCCTCTCACACACAACCCACTCAAATATACACTTCACATCTGTGGTCCCAGCTCCCTCTCTCTGGTTCCTCCTCTGACCTGCCTCTTTCCTTCCTCCATCACGTCTTTGCTTCTTCAGCTCTTCACCTGGTCAGACAAGATGTGATCTGAACATATTCATTGCTCTTTCTGTCCTCAAATTTGAGATTTATGCCCCATAAAATAGTTGTATTAAGTATTGCACCTATGACCTGCTAGCAAGGGAAAGGGAGGTGGTCCTGCCCTCTACTACCTGTACCAAAACCACTCACCTCACAAAATGCCTTAAAAAAGAAGACTCAGAGTTATTTCCCAAAGACAAATAACTAAAAACGCTCATGAGTAAGGCCATCATTCCTTTTGCCTACGTGTAATTCTCATCTCCACATTCTCTGCCTCTTCACTTAATCAATTCCCTTGGCTGGCCACTTGCCACCCTAAACAGCTCCTGCGATCTGCATTGCCTGAAGGGTGAGGGACACCTGCCTGAAAATCCCCTCCATACAGACAGGACTGGAGCGAACATGATGCATACATAACAGGGTGTACAGTATTTCGTGGGATCAGGCCCTGCAGGAGCAGAAGTCTTTCCACCTTGTTCTTGATTATCCACTTCCCACCCCCCTCACTAGAAATAATGTGCCTTTCAATTCCATGTAGCTTTACATTCCCCTGCATGCTTATTATTCGGTTGTATTTTAAGTGCTTTTCCAGATTTCCCTCTGCATGTGACCACCCACTTCTCCACCTACAGTCTCTATAATGTGATTTCTATCTGCTGTAGCTTATAATGGTTTAAATTATGCTAATTGTATTCAGAGATTAAAGTAAAAATCAGTACGACTATTATTCTGCCCATATACTGTACTAGTGCTGGTAGTTATTCACTTCAGAAATGAACATGGCTAATAAGATAAGAAAATTACACTTGCATACAGTTAGTCAGTTTCATATTTAATTAGTGAGAAAAAAATTCTTGCCGTGTCTTCTTATTGAAACTAAATTAACTCTTTTGCCTCTGACTATGCTCACTGTTGAAACTCCAGTTTATACTGTTCAAAGTGCTCTCCACAACAGCTTGAGATCTGGTTTCCTAGATCACTTAAGCTGTTTCAGTAAACGTTTTTTCCTTCAAATGCCACGGGCAAACACATCCGTGCTTCATCACCATGGACCATGGAGACCATGCCTTCGCAGCATGCACAGGGGGTTGCGGACTCCCAACAACCTCGCTCCTTTCAAAATCACGGAGGTTCGTTCCACACACATTTCCTGGTCTAATTTTGCTAATGTGTCATGAACAGACTGGTCTCCAAAGCACTCTCAAATTGAAGATTAAACTTCTTAAACATTTACTGTGGCAACCAAAATGTGCTTTCAGAATTTAAGATGGCCATGATACGCTGTCAGAAGAGGCCAACACACTCCCACACTTGCTATAAATAACGAACCAGAACACAAGTACAGGCTAGATTTAACTGAATTTCTTCAATCGCTGCGAAGTACACTTTGCTACATGTTGAAGAGAGAATGTGTCACAACACATTTTGCATAAAGTGAAGCATCTATCTATGAGAAACACTTCTGTTTCGGATTTCCCCCCAGACAAGGGGGGATCATGGCAAGGACCATGCATCATGGCAAGGACCCTCTCACTAGAAGTGTTACAGATCTCAATCTGAAGCAAGTGGTCACCATTTCATGGAGGCAATAGAGTTTCAACCATTCACATACAGGTGGAGTTTGCCATGTGAGGCTTAACTCTGGTTGCAGGCAAATAGGCAGAGCTCTCTGAGAATTCTTGTACTCATCCAGTTTCTCTGACACAAGTTTACAACATCTTTTTAAACCCTCTGGTTAGCTGCTGGTAAAGCTGTGAGTGAGGGCAGACAACCAACTCTGCTGGAAGGTGTTTGATCTTGTTTGCACATCACCTTTCAGGATATTCAGGACTGAGGTTTTCAAAAAGCACTTGTCAGCAATGATGAAACCCCTGCTGCAAAACCGGTGTTGTGTCCTGTGAAAGATGATCCAGGTGCAGATTATTTAATGTCAGGGAACTTCTGGACTTCATGTGTCCTAGGGCTGGGATACTTTTGGAATATTGGCTTACAAAAGTTAGTTTGCTTTGAATGCTCTTGGTTGCACATTGCAACTTTATTCAACTGCATCTCCAGAGCTTAATCCACCACGAGCGACTCAAAGCAGAAGCAGGTTCAGCCACAGTCAGCATAAAGTGCCTATTCCATGTAGCCTTTTCTTTTAACAGCATTTTATAGCTGCCTCCACATGACCTCTGATGTAATTGCTACCAAAGATGTAGGGCAATGGAAAATCAATCGTAACTATTACAGATGCTCCGCCTTTCCTGTTACTGGACTTTCATTCTTTATTTCCTTTGTGTCATTCCTCTTTTTCTGATCCTGCAAAATTTATTTCTTTATCTAACATTCAATATGTTGATATGTTCACTATACCTTGATGAGCTATGGGCTACATATCCATACTGCATATTAAACACTGCACTTTTCAGTAAGTTAACAACTAGGTATATTTTTAATACAGTTCAGTATATTTATCTCCAAAAAAAAAAGAATCTGGAGAAGTCATATTGTTCTACACTCTCTTCCCCAGCATTTTCAAACCAATGCTTTTAAATGCACACACATATGTGTATGTTGTTATCCTCCATGTCAACAGGAAGACTTATGGGCGAAATTTGCATTTTATCATCACTGTAAAACCTACAGTGTGCTTGCCTAGAACATCAGGAACATCTAATCCATTAGCACATGCAGAAGAACCTTTTTTTCATGATAACAAAATCTGGCACTCTGCCTGGGATGTTGAATTTCTTTCTAGCTAGCATGGTTGTGGAGATTTAAACACCTGATTTATAGTTTTTATCATTCTCCTTAGTGTATTGAAAGTGTTTCTGAGTATGTGACTGATGAAACAGCAAGAATTTGGAATGGCCTGAATTTAAGAAACACAGATGTATTACAGAATCGTATTATTTTTATAATAGCTGCAGTTAATTATCATGAACCTTTGCAATCATTGCATGGACAGTGCTTTTGGGGAAAATGTGTAGTTAAGTTTATGTAACACACTCCAAGATGCATAGCTGGAGTAGTGTTGTGGCAGTCTGCTTCAGCACCTTCATCTGCTTAAAGTGACTATTTGTCCCTCCCTTTTCTTCCTGGAGCTTCCCATTTCTGTGGCTTCCTGGACCTCCAGGACTGCTCCCCACGACCTTGCCTGTCACACTCTATCATGTTTATCTTCCTATAGGTCTCCTTTCTTTTACTCCCCACTCCCTGGACCATGCCAAGTCTTTGCACCTTTTCAGGGAGATACCCTCTGTTCTCCCTTCTTGCTCCCAAGCATGATGTTAATCTCTGCTGTTTGCACCCAGGAGAGGTAGGCTCATCCTGCCAGGTGCCATGGAGAACATTAGCAGGGCAACCCATGATCTCAAAAAAGACAAAAAGACAAAAAGCTTCTGCTGTGTCTGGTGAGGCTTGTGAGCATGGCCAGCAAGAGAACTTAGCAGAGAAGCACAGCACGCCAGGAACAGAGCACATCCTAGCCCCATCGTGAGTTATGCTCAAGCATGTGCAAACGTTCAGCTCATTAGCAGTCCAATGTAAACTCCTGTCCCATTACAGTCGGCAGCAAAACCCCAAACTACGGTGGGGAATTAGAATTTAAGGGAACTACATTAGCAGGAGCTGCCTTCCCCAAGAACGATAGTAAAGCAACCAAGTTTTTTAACCAATAGTTATCTCACAACAGTGAGGTTGTTTCTCCTTTCTGGCATAATCTGTTTGACATTGCTCTTCAGGAAAGAAGTTCTGTGCTCTCCTAGATCATCAGTAAGCAGCTTTGTATAAATCATTCCCACTAATGATTATGTCTTCCTGATTAGGAAACCTCGATGTGAAGTGTATGACAATTGTTCTGTCAACAGCGTAATAGGTTTTGTAGCAGTAGTATCAACTATAGCCCTAAACGAGTGTTAGCCCAGACATTATTGGGTAAAAAAGTGGGTGGGAATAGCTAGAAGCTGTAGGATCTCAATCAAGTTTGTTCCCACTGTCACTGTGGCAATGCCCATGTTCTAACTTGGCTTTACCTACTAGGAGTCAGTCAGTCTTTTTAAGTCCTGGCACTCACTTTTCATTTTATCAATTTAAATTTCCTTGAATCTCTGACACTGGATCACTCAATAAATCATCTGTGTTGCCTTTAAGGAAAAGCATTGAGTTTAAACCCTTTCTTCTGGTGGGGAAGTCAAATTCTGTATCAGAATTAGCAGTGATAGGCTGTGGTCCAGATCTGAATAACACTCAGTTTTACAAGAGATCAAGACTGAGGCTCTGAAACCCCCTCAAAAATTGATTTGTTGCCCTGAAAAACTAAACATCTCAGTAGATCTCAAATGCTTCAATAAAATGGGCCATCCCTGGGCTCTTCTCTGTCCCAACCACCTTAGCTGGGCACTAGGGATCTCTTTGTGCTCCTCCACTTTCATTCTGGTCTCTTACACAATGCCACCATAGACCCTCCGTGTGCCTCCTGGGGACCTTCCATATGCACAGAAGGGAAGGATTAGGCTTGGCTGAAGTCGTAGCTGAACAGTTTTTTCTGCTGATGAAGCAACAAAACGTCACGGAGAAATTTGATTTTGCCTGAGGTAATGATTGCAGTGTCACAGGAAAGCAACCGGTGCCAGAAAGTTAATCATCAAACCTTTTGCACACTTGCTTCCCACACTCTAAAAAAATCAGTTTGGTATGTTAGTGCAAGCTCCTCATATTGCTATTGCAACCATGAGACCAAATACCCTGAAGTGACCTTGGCTTTTACGATCGTTTTTCCTGTGATTTGTCTTAACTGGAGTCAAGGTATTGCCAGGTGAATTCAATTCACAATGGTGGGTCACTGCTGAACTGCTCACTCAAATTAAAATGCACTTTGATGTTTTATTCTGTTATCGCACCACTGTATTAATTGCCAAGCTCGACTAGAGATGCTCAGATGGAAGGCAACACAGTCACTTTTCGCATAGACATAAAGAGATTACTTGTAAGGATTATATAGTTAAATGATACAGAAGTCCTGACTACCACTTAGGAAAGGTCTTTTTGGAAAGGATTGGAAACACAGGGAAACACACAAATCTAGTGTGTTGAAAGTTCAAATCCTAATTATTCTTACTTAATGATATCTCATAGCACGACTCCATGCAGCTGAGGAAATAAATCCCTACCTCCTTAGGAGTCCAAGAATAGCTCTTTCTGCACACAGCAAATGATGAGAGCCTTGCCCAGATTAACGTGAGTGCTTTCTAGAGCACTCTGCTTGGAGAATCTCATCTTTCCAGTATTTGTTATGCTTGTCTGAACTTTTGTTTAACTTCTTTGCTCTTCTGCGTTTCTCTCTGAAATATTGATTTTGATCAGAGGCCAGAAAGAGGGTGGAGTTCTCCAACACTCGAGCCACAGCAGCTGGGACTGCAAGGATTAAAGACATGAAGGAAGAGGGCGGCCACTTCTCCAGAATCAGCACTTCACCACCACTGCTGGGAGATTTCATAAATGTTCACAGCCATTAGCTAATTGTAGACACTTTAATCAGCTCCCATTTCGCTTTTCTTTCGCAAGGCCTTTCTTCGCCTGCTTGCCTTGTCACAGTTTGGATTTCGTGTTAGAAAACACCAGTAGTCAGAAAATTAAGGAACAAGTTACAAGCCCCATCGATCTGTATCACTGTGTCTGGGAGTTAACTACACGATGCTGCTCTATGAGACAATCTGGGGAGCCCAGGGTATGTTTTTTGGGTTGCACAGCCTGAGCCCAAGCAGCTGGGAAGCACGTTCATGGCTTTAAGGCTCAAGCACAGCCTTCATCCCCCCAACTCCTCCGAAGTGTCAGGTTTATTTCAGAGCCTGTCTACCCCAAATAAATTTGGAAAAAGCCTCCAGCTACATTCCTCCCATGCAGCTTCAGATGACACCAGCAGCAAGGCAAATATACAAATGAACAACAAAAGCATATCTCATATCTCTCGGGAACGGAGGCTTGGTTTTCTTCAGCAAAACTTCAGTTCTCTTTTTCGGATGCTGAGAAGAGCTAGATTCAGCTGCAGGTAGCTGTTTAGCAGTTGGAGCGCAGTGGTGGGTGCTGAATTCATCTTTAGTGCTGGTCCCACACACTCACACTCCTTCCCGCAGGACTTCTCAGCGGCTAGGCTGTCATGCAGCAGGACCAGTTGCTCTCCCTTATGTGCCCTGGATGACATCCATGTTCTTATCACGTCTTCTTCCCAGAGAAAGTCAAATGCCTGGATTATTTGTTGGGAGAGGTTGTCTTTCTTTAGTCTCAGCCAGGCACGTAAACACTGCTGGAAAGGGGAGTGTGAGGAGTTGAACTCAGCTATATGCCAGGCTGGACTCAGAATATAGCTTCACTTCAAACAGGTTTGAAAGAAGGAGAGCTCATGCATCTGAGATGGTCTCAGGACATTTGGGTAGGAACAGCTTGTACCTCCCTTTGTAGGCAAAAGTAGGTCAACTAGTATCATCGGAAAAATAAACATTTGGGTGTAGCAATCTTCTTCAGGTGTATGGTATCGCTTTCAGTGACATGACCGGGCAAAATTTGGAGGGTTAGCAGTTCTTCCAGTCTAGGAAACATGTGGCTTTGCTCATGGTTAATCATGTTAACTACGCTATACAAACTTCTCCCTTGCTTGAGGCTAAGACAGGTCTGGAAATCAAGAAATACAATTCTGTTTCTGATAAGATTCGCCCTTTTATTTTCTTCACCTGAGATATACGAAGCACTCATTAGACATGAAATAACTGATCTTGGCAAGATCTTTTTGAAATAGATGACTGCCACTTATATTTTTATGCTGTAATCTGGGGCATGGGGAAGCTATGTAGACTGACTACGGTCACACATTAGTAGAATCAGGATATCTGTCTTTTTCATTATAGTTGTCCAACAGAAATTTGTTCTTTAATATTTCATCCATAGGCTTATCTGGTTTCAGTGAGCTGCTTGTATGGCTCTCATTGTGCTAGCTTTAAACTAAATAGCTTAGAAGAAAGGTAGCTGCATTGGTTTTGAAGCTGAGTTTCTGCCCTTTCCTAAATATCCAAAGTTGAGCTGATGGGTTTTCCAGTGGTTGCTGATATCTTACTTAAAGTATCATTGTGAGTTGCAGACTAGATATCTCAGAGCTTCCCATTTACCCATAATATCTCCAATGGAGACGCCACAGTTCTTTTTCAGGAATTAATCATATTTTTTATTCATCCCAGTAGACTCAAAGGGGAACTCAAAAACAGTGAGAAACCCTGGCCTGGATCTCAGACACTGTAGAAACCAAAAAATGCCAAGCCTGCGTGAGCTCACTATACCACTTCTTCTTATCCACAACTTCCATTGAATTAATTTCCCCCCTGCAGACTTCATGCTAGCTTTCTTGGGCCTCCCACTGACCATTCCAGGGTCCCTTCTTACCCCCTTCCCCTCCATGAGCATGGGATCACCAAACCTGGTGAAGCAACAGTGACCAGTGGAAAGCAGTGTATGCTGTTAGCAGGGCACAAGCCACCAGGCTAACACTGACAGCAACTGGCAGGTGGCTGTGGTGCCCGTGTTTTAGCAAGCCCATGTCCTGCTCCCCATCTGGACCCTCTTTACAGATCCCTGCCATTTCACTCCTGTTGAATTCTTGCACTTTTAGTTCCTTCAAGTCCTTCACTTTTCAGCACAGCATGTGGAGCAGGGAGGAGAGGGGCTGCATGGCCCACGGGATCTGTGCACAGGGTAGAGGTCTCAAAAGCTGCAAAGCATGGAGTTGTGTCAGTGCGTGGAATCACAGGAGGAAAACAGTGATTACTTTCAACTCTTGTCCATGCTCATGAGTGGAGTCCCTGGTGGCACCTACATATGGGTTGGCAGGGCTCTCACCCAGACTCCCAGGTTTTGTGGGCAAGTGAGGATGCTGGAGCAGGGGCAGAGGTACAACTGCAGCCACAAGATGATCCCAGTCTCTCACTGTTGACATCTTGCTCCTCTTGGTCTCACAGGCATTGTGTAGGGTTCATCAGGCAAACAGGGCTCTGTGGAGAAAGCTTAGCTCAGGGCTGAGCCTTTTTCTGCAGGACCATCTACAGAGTAAGCTGCTGAGGCTCTAAGAGAAGGGTCCTGAATGGTGAACAAGATTGTTCGAAAGGGTAACCAGCCAGGGCACTGGGATTTTGACAGAGCAAAAGAAGCGCAGCACTGACCCGAGGCAAATTGATCTGACTGGACCAAAAGCCAGGCTCAAATGTGCCATTCGTAGGTAACCTGCACCCTGCCAGAGCACCTGGGACTTAGATCACGCCATCATCCATTCCTGGGACTCTGCAGTGGCATGGAGCGTGGTGGCCTGCCAGCCCGCCTTGTCAGCGCGCCTGGCTGCAGGGGGATAATGTATCAGGATATGTATGTCTCTGCCAGTATCCATGGGGAATCCCAAGCCTAAAAACCCCACAAAAGTATTTTATATCCCCACCTACGGCAATATTGTAGGCTATAAATTTTGCATGTGGTCACTGTACTCTTCCAGAGTGTGTAGGCGGCTGTCAGCTTCCTAATCCTGAATTTACTGGCAGCAACGAGAAGGAGAAAGGAGGCTCTTGTCAGGAACCAAGAGGACAAGCCTATTCTCGGCACTTTAGAGGACTCTCCTCTTGGTAGTTAGCTCACTGGAGTCTCCACAGGCTTCCACGAATGTCACCCTTCCCAAACCTGAAGATGTTCCACCTCTTCAAGCAAACCCCCCATGTTTCGAGTAAAACTCGCTGCCCTCAGTTTTTCTTTCCTTTCTCATACCCACATACTGAATGGTGATTCAGCACCAGCACCCTCACAGCCACTGATGAGGAGCTCCGGTAGAGCAATCAGCCCAAGCTCTGTCTCCCTGCATGGATGGGATTTCCCCGGCCAGCATCTGACCTCTGAAGCACAAAAGGAAGACTTCAGGAAAAATGGCAGTGATGGGCTACAGCTGCGCTCTGCCTGGACCAGCAAGTCCCACCTGCCAGAGATAGAAAGCCCAAATAAGGGCTTCCAAAAAGCCCCGACTTCATTTCTAGGACTCCTCTGATCCCCATAAACCCTCATTTTCTAGTACAAAGTAGTATTAGAGACTGCAAAACCATGAGCTGGAGTTGCCAGCGCTTTCCTCTGTAGCCAGTTGAAAGGTACGGGGGGACTTTGCTGGAGTAGGACAGTAACCCAGGGAGAGTCTGTGGTTCTGTGGACTTCAGAGACACACCCCCACGCCTCCAAGCTCTCCTCTTCTGAAGCAGAGAAAGAGATCTTAGCATTCATCCAAGCACCTTCTTTCTGCTGTAGCAGGAGTCTAAAGCATGGTGGGAAGCCAGCAGGTAGTAATGCTGTTCACAGATTGGTTCCAGCTCCTGGCTCTCCAAATCACAGCTACTGGTGCCAGGCTATGATTTATTATTAAGTAAATGAGAGTTTCCTCATGGTCTTCCATGGATTTTAGCATTTCTTTCAGAAACAAGAAGATTTTTGTCTGATCATACCTATGAAAAGAAAAAGTGCCTTGATCTGGAGTACTCTTGTATGAAAGCCACACAACAAAACATTTCAGAAGGAAACTGTTTCCTTGCACAACTGTTTCCTTAAAGAATTGTTTCCTTACATCATTCACATGCACTCTGCTACCTAAAGAGAGTTGAGCTCAAGTGTCTCACATTGTGCAAACATGTGAGCATTCAGCAGAAGAACATAACTTACACGTCGCTGGTATGAGTGAGTGGAACTCTTGCATCCAGCAAAGAGCAACAAGTATTATGCCATATAAATAAGTGACAGCTTTGGAAATGAATTCATTTTAAAAGAGCCTGTCAACTTGAAACCTAGCCACTTTGCAAAAAAGCATTTCAAAACATTTTCAGGTTGATATCTTCCCTGAATTTTCCCCATCAGTCCTAGCATCTCATTTTGTGTTACTTAAACTTGCTCCCTCTTGTTCTGTAGTGAAGAATCCACAAAAAAAAAAAAAAGCTACAGAGGAAAACCAATCATCTATGCAGATTCACATGATAAGACAAAACAAGGAATGTGTCATGATTGAGGAAAACACTAACAAGAGAAATCAACATGAATATAGCTGATCAAATAATTGTTTCAAGAACCAGGGAGGGAAAATAGGAGAAGGTGTTAGATGACTTCACCCTTGTAAAACATCTCTCTAACATACCTGCAATAAAATTGACTCTCATCTATTTACCAGGACAAGCAACTCCGATCCTGCAAGCTGCAAACAGACCCCCGAACTGATGCGGAGTTGCACGATTTTACTTTTATATTTTCTTTTGTTACTAACAGCACAGCTCAGAGCCACCTTTGACATGCTGTGCCTTGGTGCAGGGAACTGGATTTTCACAGTGCTGTCTGCAGCAGCAAAAGGGTCCCAAAATGCTTTTTCGCATCTCCCACTTTGGCTTCATCCAGTGCTAAAAAACGAGTCTGCTTGAGCTTATCTCACAGTTATCTCTTTCAGATCGTCTGTAAAATGTTAATGCAATGTGTCCTCATTTAAAGATCCCTGCGCACTGCAAGAGCCACGTGAAGCGGTCTCTGTAGATAGGAGCAGCGCTCAAATTAATCTAACGTGGAAGAAGGAGGAATAAGGAACCTTTGCAAAAGGCACAGCGATGTCCGCCCAGTGCAAGAGAGCCCATCCGCCGTGTGGGCAGGCGGCACGAGTAGTGATGGGCGACACTGTCCACCCTGGTGCCAGGGAGCTTCTCGGTTCGATTCTACGAACCAGGCAAGATGTGACTCACACGGTTTGCTTGCAAAGAAGGAGGACCATCTGCTAGTCATGAGCAGATGACAAATTCACTGCATTGCGTCTTGTCGCTACTTCCAAATTTGTAAGTAAACACATTTTGTAACCTCTCTCAGAATATTTGAGAGCTTCGATAATGGAAAAGTTTAAATTTATGTAACGCGCAGGGGGGAAACGGGGAAACGTTTCATTCTGAATGGGCTTCGAAAGCACACGCTCCAGCTTGCTGCCAGCTCTTGTAAACTCCTGGCCGCGAAGCGGGACGCTTCCTTCCGCGGGGCCACCGCGGCGGCGGTGCGGACGAGGCGCGGCGCGCTGCGCTGCGGTGCGGACGGCGGCGGCGGCGGCGGCGGCGGTGGTGCCTGCGCTCCCCCGGGCGGCCGCCGCTCCGCGGTGCAGCCCTGAGCGCCGACGGCTCCCGGCTGCCCCTCGCTCCCCCGACGAGCATCCGGATCCCCACAGAGGGTGCACCCCAAGGCCGGCGGCCCCGGGCCCCGCACGCCTCTGCTGGAAATAGGAAACTCCTGATTCCACCCCCCGCCCCGCCCCAGGCTGAGCCCCTCTGCAGCTGCTGGGGGTCGGCAGCCCATCCGCCGCAGCCGTGCTGGTCTCTCCCAGCCAAGCCCGTCCATCGGCAGGTCCTAATGCAGTTTAAGGCGTGAGTTATGGCCTCCAGCAGTGTCAGCGGGGAGGCAGCCAGGCAGCACGGAGGCAAAGGTTTCGGGAGCAGTACCTGCATCCACAACCTCTGCGGCTCAAACGGGTCAGGCCAAAACTCGGGTTGGTACATTGAATATTGGTGCATTGAATTTAAGCTTGCATATCCAAAGGAGTCTAAGGAATTTCAGCAGCCGTATCTCGCTGTCTCTCAGCCTGAAGACTGAGAGAAGTAATGCAAAGAGTGACCAGGAAACACTTGGCTTATCAAGGGCATTGTCCAGACAAGGTATTCCCATGCTTTTTGAAGGACAAAAACCTATGGTAAACAAAAAATTGCATTATTTACAGCTATGGAAGCTGTACGCTAAATGCAGACGTAAGAAAGCCCAAAATCATAGGTCCGTCTTCATCTTACATGAGTCCGGCCCTTAGTGCTCTTACACATGATACAGTCTCCATTGAATAAAACTTCACTGTTTTTAGAGAAGGACTGTCCTTTTCCCATCAATCTTATAGTGAATAACTGCTTTGCTCTGAGTCTCTGCCATCTGGACCAGACCAACAGGATGATGAAAAACTAACCATGCTGTCTCTGAAAATCAAAATAGGGCAGTTTGGTGATGATGAACCCTATGTCTGTGCAGTTCACATGTTAGCTAGCCCTAGGAAACCCTCTGTTGCTATTCTGTCTCCTCTGTTCCAGCTCTTTGTACTCCACAGTGCATCTGCCTGACTGATTTCCTGACTTGGGCAGATTTCAGCACCTCAGCACCTGGGCTTCAGCGATGCTAATCTTCCACATGCTGGAAGATGACACAAGATGTCCCAGCCTGACCTCAGTCTCCTTGGTGTTCACACCTGAGCGAGGAGAGCAGAGCAGCTAAAGACAGAGGAAGAAAGTCAGGGACCAACAAGAGATCTTTGCAGACCAGGTTGTGAAATTGCAAGAAGTGGTGCACAGCCCTAGGGAAAGCACCTGGGTCTTTCACTGGCCAGGCACACATGAAGCCATCATCCTCACTTGGTGGCCCACTGACTTTTCCTCCTTGCTTGAGTCTTCCTTCTGCAGGTGCTCCTCTTCACCCATCCCACTTTCCAGAGACTTCTGCATCTGCTTATCTCTCCTGCTTCTCTCGTATCTTCATGCTGTCTCTGTGCAACCTCACCTACAAGCAAAAAATTCGAATTCCCTTGCCCCGTCCCTGTTGATGTACAGATCTGCTTCCCTTTTCCATCTATCCCAGTGGAGGCCTGTTCCTCTGATGCCACCCAAAAGATGCCTCCCCCCCGCAGCTGAAGCCCAGTGTGTTGGCAACAGAGCTGCTCAGCTGACAGCCCTGGGATGTAACACAGGGCCTCAGGAGCATGCTGCCTGTCCCACAGGCACCCCTAGGAGACATCTTTGGCTCAGACTTCTTCTCACATCCTCAGCGATTTTATTTTTTTCTGGATACCATCTTTACGCTGTGGCCTTTTGTCTCCTTTCAACCAAAATCCTGTGAAGGCTTCTGGCATTTCAAATCTCAGCTACTCCCACCTCTTTTTCTTTCTGGCCTCAACAAACACTGTCTCATCCAATTGTACCCAGTTTGAACACTGCTACGAGCATCCTTTCCTCATGAGTGGCTTTGGCTCTGCTGCTGCTGCCTCTACCTGCCTTCCACTTCTCTGCTACGTGCTGCAGAAGCCCCTTCCCTCTGCTCCCAGGGTCCCCCAGTGCATCACTCACTAACCAGATACAATTTCTGCCCTCAGCTAGCTCCTAATACGAGCCTTGCTTGCCTACTCGATAGATTTTCAGACAAGCACCTTTGCCCGTTTACTCCCACCACCCCTCAGGCGTGAGACGGGCACATCACAAACACCCGCGCAGTCGCTCCCTTGTCTTCTGTCAAAATCATCATTAAAAGTCTCTGGGATGCTCTCAGAAAATCTTTAACGTGGACTGCCCCTGTGCTGAGCTCGCTTCTGATCTGCCGAGCGCTGCCGTTCCATTACTTCCTTCTGCTTTTCCTTCTCTTCGTCCACTTTGTCATTTCCCATTGCCTCTGCTTTGGTGCTAAGCTCACTAACACAGGGCCCATCTTTTTTCCTTAACCATTCAATACTCAATCTGGTGATGTCCTGGTCCTTGATTAAGATTCCTACAAACTATGGTGATATGAATAGTAAATCATTAGGATTGATTCCCTGGTGCTACACTGTCACTTCAGGCATTTGCTACAGCTCCTGGTAGTAATTTATATTCAACTGTGCTTCAGCACCTCCGTTCTGAAAGTAGGAAATGTCTGATGTTAGTTACCTCTAATCATTGCTGGCTTTAAAAGTAATGGCAGATAACCCATAGAAATAAGTGCAATAATTCCTTGTCTCAGAACGAAGATATCGGTTTCTCTAGTGTTACATTTTTAACCCATTTTGCTGAAATTTAATGTAGTTATTTAACTTTCATTTTCTTCCAGCTGCTAACCCCTCACCTAGTTCAAATGATTCATCCTCGCTGCATTCACAGCCCAGGAATGTTGGCTTTCACCAAACTACAGCAAATAATGTAAAATAAACACGAGTCTGCTTTCATCTCACAACAATCTGGGTTAAGTACATATTTCACACACTGCACCACAGGATATGTTAAATTAAAATCAGAACCACCAGATTTAAAAATCCAATGCCAATTCAAACTATTGCCGAGTTATTTCTGTATTCACTTATATGCAATAGTGGGCATGAGTAATAGCCATTGCTTTGTTAACCCTAAAATGTGCCATTTGACATCTTTTTTCTCCACTAAGTTGAGGAAAACCAAGAATTTTTATTTGAAACTACTCTTAGTAGAAATGACACTTAAATACTGTCAAGTATCTTGATCTCCTTGAACAAATCTTAGAGCCTTCAGATAGTCATGTATCCATCTTCCTCTTATTTTAGTGTTCTACATTTTCAAAATTACTTTCAATCACACTCTGAAAAAGCAACCTGGAATGGCTTCCTTGAAATGACAAATGCATTTTTAAATGTCTGCTGCTTCATGCTGCCAGAATCAAGCAATCTGGGTCTTGCATGTATTCATTTTCTAGTCAAAAGATGTAGGGGAGCTACATTTGAATAAAATACTGTAAAAAAAAGGTTGCGAAGGCAGGGATCTGACAGGAAAATATCCATGTACTGGGCAAGACTCAGATTTAATGCACTCTTACTCCAAATTTCCATAGTGTAACATTTTATGAATTTAGCTTCTCATTCCAACAACACTAGGATGGGAGTCATGCTTGGTTGTTGATTTATTTTGAAGATAGGCAGAATAGGCATTATATTTCCTTTAGACTTTAAATGCAAGATTAGAGATTCCCTAAAATTTAGAAAGGCTCTCTTTCAATGCATGTTGCTATGTTTAGACTTTAGCAGAGTCTGAAAGCCAGAAATTAAATTCTAGGGCTAGCAAGAGGAAAAGAGAATTATTGTAGTTCATCCCTTTTATTTCTATATATTATGCCTTGATCAGGCTATTGCTTTCCCTCTGCAGTGTCTGCTTGAAGAGATGAGGAGGGACGTTTTTGGGGAGCTTTGCTAACACGTTCTTTTGACAAGAAGGCACTTCTTTCTCTGAGTTGCTTGGAAAGATCTGCACTTATGGGAATGACTGAAGTGTCCTGGGGACAGAAAAAGAAACTATTTCATTTTAATAGGTTAATGGTTTCTGGATCCTGAAGGAAGGATCTACCACTTGCCAAAACTTGCTTTTTTTCTTCTTTCGGCTTTCATGCTGCTGTAAAGCTAGACAACATCTTTCCCTGACCAGGGAAAAACATTGACCTTTACTGGTGTTGACAAATACAGCAGAAGACAAATCCAGATACAAATATTTTCATCCATTGCCACAGAAACTCTTTGAGAGTCGTATAGCCCTGTCTGGTCAGCTGAAATGTGAACACAGTCCTTTGGCTGAGGACGGATGGAAAACCTTTCTCTCACTAACAAAGCAGCACTATGTACTCTTCCATCCAGCACAGGAGGAGAAACATCTCTGTTCCTGCAACCCTGCTTTGTTTCTCTTTTAGGTCAGGTTTCGTATAAGGAGGAAAGCGATGAAGCCTTCTCTTAGGACTAGAGGTTCTTAGAGGACTTAGGAGAAGGTGGTGATAAGAAAAGCAGAGGAGTTGGTTTTAAAAGATGTGCAGGTTAGGCATTTTATTCTAGCTGAGTCTTTGAGAGACAACAGAATGTTTGCATTCCCAGAATTAGAACAGCTTTTTTACAGCTCTGCTGCTGTAATTTAGGTTTAGAGCTCAGTTCAAAACCCAGCACTACCACAAATGGCATTGGTAAAGAAAAGAGGATAAATAAGCTAGTAGTTTTTCCGCCTTCACAATTAAAAAAAATGATAAATGTCAGGATTTTCAAAATTACAGGAAAATTCAGCCTGAGGGATTTTCTCAGTTGGCTTCAACAATCTTTGGATCCAGTCCTTGGAGACAATACCACTTCCAGAGCGAAATGTAATAACAAGAGAGAAGAGCACTGAATCTCATAGCCACTGTAGAGCAGAATTAGATCTTACTGCATTCCCATGGAGGCCTACATACTTGATTAGAATAGCTTTCCAGCTTCTTTCAACGGTTGAAACCCTTATTCCCTGATCTCCAGTTGTGCCTATATTACAGGTTAGGGGAGTGGTAGGGCAGGCTTGTATGAGGAGACAAGGAGCAGAAGCAGGTACATCACTGGGAGAGGAGAAGGCCAAGGGAGACCTTTGTTCAAGTTTTGGTCCAAACACTTCTTTTTGCTACTGCTGATTGGTAAATCACCCATAGTATCTCCACAGGCCAGCCCACTACAGAGCCACGTGGAAATCTTCCATGGTACCTTGCTTCCCACCAGAAAAAAAGTTAGTTTGTTAAAAACAAAGAATTTTATCTAAGTGGGGCAAATTCAAAGAGAACTCATTTTGAAAAACAAGTTTTTAGAGAAAGTCTTCCAAGAGGGCCTCACCTGATCTTTCTGGAAGCAAATGTTGCAGTTTTTCAGTTTGAAAAGATAGTTTACCTGGGTTTGACTCTTACTTTATAGTGCATGAAAAAAAATATTTTCGCAGTGGAGTAAGAATGAGACATTGCATTTTTATCAAAATGAAACATTGAGAGCAGTTCAAAAAGGTTTTTTTACGGGTGTTTTTTTGAAGGTTAATTTGGTCTCATAGGAAATTTTAGAGAAAAATGGAGTGCCTTTGTTCCATTCTGAGAAAGAAGAAATATTTCAAACCCATTGCTTTCCCTGTAGACTGAAAAAATCCAGGTCTTACCCATCCCTAATACTCAGGAGTCTGTATCTTTTGCAATGGGAGGGCTGGAGTTGTGCTGTGGGTGCTTGGTGGGAGCACAGCCAAAGAAAAGCACAGTGCTGTCAGGGGAATAGAAACTTCAGCTCGTGGGTAGGAGGAGTGGGTGAGCCTGAGAATTACCCGTGCTAGTCTGAAAATTGGCAGCCTGGCTGGATAGCATCCAGGATCTCCAAGTGCCCAGAGTTTACAGGCCAGCCCAGGAAACAGCCTGCTTCACGGCTACGGGACACCCGGGAGGCCTTTTTTGGTTAAGTGCAAACTTTTATTCACACGCACGTGCCCCACCTTAAGCAGCAATCCAGTCATTCTTAAAGAATGTCTTAAAAATAATTAAATGACTTTACATCATATTCCAGGAGATTAAATTTTTCTGCCTTGCGTTTCTTAAAGCTACCAGCTTACAAGGTAGCATCTCAAAGTAACAAAAGGTCATACGTGGCACTACTTGCTTCCTCCAACAAGGAGGAGCAGCCAGGTACCTTATTAACCCTTTTCTTTGCTAAGAGGAGGAAAGAAGAAAACTGCAACAGTCTTGGATTAGGCTGGGTAGTTTTCCCTAGTCTCTTTAATGTACGAGCAGGATGGTGCATTTGGGATCACTTTACCTCCTGTTAAGTCGTGGATGTCTTCCAAACATGTGCTGAACATCAAAAGTATGTCCTCCTCAGGTGGAATTTGGAGATTCCCTTAATTTCTTTGGTATTTGTAAAAACAATCAAACAAACAAACAAAGAAAACCAGACTAAAAGTGAGGAAAGACTCTAAACTATGCCAGAGTGATATCACCTGCTAGGCTTGGGGGGCTCTTTTGGTTTTCCTTTCATTTTTTTCACTTTCACGAGACTTAAATATCCATTATTTTAAGACTATCCGTGCTGGAGGAAAAAAAATGTGTTATCAGCAACAGGCAGAAACAGCTGCTAGAAACGGTTCTTGGAATAATACACTGTGAATAAATGCCTCAAACTCACAGTGAGATGGAAAGAAGAACAAGTGATGGGGCAGGTCAGCCGGCACCCGCAGTGAGGTGCCTTCAAGGCAAGCTTGGCTCGTGCTTGGGCAGCGTGGCTGTCCCTGTCCAGCCTGCCCAACCCTTGGGCTCACCAGTAGCTCAGATGCCCCTGCACCAGGGATGGTCGGGGCACTGAGTCCTGGGTCACAGCCTGGATCCACCATCATTGGTGGCACGGGAATTTGATACAGAAATTCTCCACATTTCTCTTTCCCTCCCTGTTATGTCGCTGTTACAAGCTTCCCTTTTTTGTAACTCTTTTCAGATCAGCTGAACTGTGATTCTTAGGGGAATCTCAACTTCATTTTCATATTAGGATAATGAAAGATGTAGGTGCCATTGTTGACCACTACTCTACATCGCAAACTCATGTCTTGGTCCAGTCCCCGGCACCCCAAACCACAGCACGGATGTGGCTCTAATAACCTCTCCTGGGCAAGCTGCTAGTCTCTGGCGGAAAAAAGACATAAAGAAGAATAAATATCTCAGGATAAATGAAAAAGCTTTTCCAAATTTTTCTCTCTGTTCTCAAGTGCTTGATGAAAACATTACCGAGGAGGAAATAGGGACTGAAAGAGAAAATGACAGTCTGTGGGCTTTGTGTCAGACTCAGAATATGAAAGATGAGAAAGGAAAGAAAAAGACAAAAGAAAGGGAAGAAATAGTATGAAAATGAATGAAAGAGAGGAAGTGGCCAAGATATGAAAAGAAGGTGAGAGACAAAGTGGCCGAGAAAAGAGGGAGAAAGAAATTTTGAAGGAAACATGTGAGGCTGCAAAATAGTAGCTGTACATGTCTCTAGTGGAAAATATTCATTATGGGGCACGTATAAGCAAATATGACATTAAAAATTACACAATAGCAGATAAGTAAAGGCTGTGGGTAGGTCTGGATAGTTCTCCTCCAAATAAGGCAGTTGAAAGTCAGCGTTCCCTTATTGCAGCTATTGTGAAGCTAAAGTTCACTTCTGCTGAAATGTTTCCTTACTTTGAATCATAGCCTGATAAGTGATCTGTTCCACTGGGAGAAAACCTTTTATCACCACGGCCCATGTGTGTTTTGTTGGCACAGTATCTGAAGTCCAATTATTCTATATACTTTTTCAGCTGGTGGGTATTTGTTTGAATTTTTAGCAAAGGTGGAGTAAAAGTGTTTTTGAAAAATTCCGTTTTGCCCTCTCTCAGCTCTTCTTTTGCTACTTTTTCTCTCTGTCTACAGCCAAACCCACTCCCAAAAGCACCGAGGCACTGCAGCCCTTAAATCAAAAATCCTTTGGGTGCTTGTAATACTCTACTCACCCACAGGCATACCACTTCTTCCAGTGGCTGTTCCCACCGCCGCTGTGCTGATGGGCTCTAGACAGGCCAAGCACAAACAGTCACTTCTGCTTTCATTGAGGGACCACTGCAGGGACTACACACGGAGCAAAACCGAGTGCCGTAGCTGCAGCAGTGAGACTGGTTCTCCCAACACTAGTGCAACCACTGCTTGGTGATAGCTTTGACAACACTCTCATACTTGTTGAATTCCTCCTCTCCTTGATTTCACATGCTGAATGGTAGCCAAAGCCATAATCTGTGATCTTTCTACCTTGCAAGCATCTTGCAGCCATACGGTTTAACAAGCAGGTGTCTTGTTAGAAATAAAACTACCTGGAAATGGCACAGGACTTTTCTAAAATGTGCCATGTAAACATCACACTTTTTTCAAGATGGCTTTTTTTTCCCCTCCCAACTCTGTTTACATAGCAACTTTTATTTTGCTGGACATTTTCTCTGCAGTTCTTGAATAATACAGGCTTTACATTAAAAAATCTTTAGCCTTTTCCTTTGCCTGTGCAGACATGTGAGCCTCTGACTAAACTGAAGAGCATCACAACTTTCTAGTATAAAGCATCTGATGTTTTATGGTATTAGTTTGACCATTTTGACCAATAGTCTTTGTAACTGAAAAGTACATAGAAGTTAGACAAAAGTTAGGCAATATGTAAACATAATGCACCAAGAGAGGCTGGTAATAACTGCTATAAATCACATGGTAGAAACTGATGGTGGACTAAGCACACTACATTCAATAAAGAAACAATTTTCTTTCCTTGCACTCCCCAGCATCTCTCCGATTTAACCATGGCAGACACGATCAAAACCATCCCCAAGCCGCATGTGTTGAGATGTGCCCCTGGGAATTTCCTTAGAGATAAGTTGCAGATCAAGACATTGGAGTGCTGCTCACCTGCAGCTCTAGTAAAAAATCAGTCAGAAAGTGAAAGTAAGGAGAAAGCAATCATATAGCAAAAAAGAGTGTGGCTCTGGGTAGAAACCAGAACCCAAAACTTCTTTTGGACAGAGAACTTACTGAAAAGTCCAACCATCATTTCCCAACAAGGAAATGAACTTGTTGTTTGTTCCCACTGGTCCAGGAAGAAAAACAAGGCAGGATAAATAAACAGGATTGCCCCAAATAAATATTTGTCTCTGAGTATCAGTGTCAAACCAGCATCGTCCTGGAAACAAACTGGCAGGATCCCGAATGATGTCTCTCTGCTGGGATGAGGGAAATACTGCATGCAGTGACTGGGCAGCACATGGACTTATGAATGCAAAACTGGGGAACTGGGACATTGCAGTGAAGACCTTCTCTTCTTCATTTGCAAAAATCCTCAGTTCTAACTTAGAAAATGCCAGTGAGAGAGAAAGAGCAGCATAAGGTCAGTCTTACCTCTCAAGGTGACATGCCTTCCCCTTTCTCTGAGCCAGCGCTCTTGCCCTGTTGAGCTGGCAGGAAACCGAAAGGAATTTTGCCATTTGAAACTGTTTACATTTCAAACGAAAAGACTTTCCAATTTCCTACAAAGCAGAAATTTCATAACTCCAGCAGCAGTAGAAAATATTTAGTATGGTATTCTGAGACTTCATTTAAGATGTTGTTATATCTTAAAGCATGGGGTTTCACTTTTTTATTGATTAAAGGCCTGGCAGCAGTAGTACTAGTCAGTGTCACGACGAGGGACCACTAGCAATCCCTCTGAAACAGGATCCCTTCCAACCCAAGCTATTCTGTGATTCTATGATAGTTCAGTGCAAGCATGTTACAGTCATCTTGGGATAAAGAGAAGGATCTGTGTGGTGTTCCGTGGGTAGCCAATAGGCACAACGGGGCGACGACATTGCACTGCTCACAGGTCCCTCCTTCTGAGCTCCTTTCAACCAGGGGACACTGTGAAATCACAGTGCTGCTCAGTGTACAAGTTGCAACTCAAATTCATACAGACATGGAGAAAACGTAGGAACACAGATCAGCTGCAACTGCTGTAAAAGCTTGGATTTTGACACATCTTTGTTTCTGCTCGCTGTCCCCTTGCATAACAATCCTTCTTTTTATCCAGTTATTATATTTTAGAGGTATGGAATGGGAAAAGATCTCTTCAATCACCATTCCTATTCCACTCCTACCACAGGTGACTATATCCTATAAGGATCTTCAAAAACCTGCTCAAACCACCCTAAAAATGTTTTTCGAACAATGTGGCTTAACACAAATATTGAAACCGGAGGTCCTGATAACATTCTGACTGCAATGTTTGAAGTAACCTTTGAAAGTATTACAAGAGGGTTATTTTCTGCTGTCAAATGACACGTTATTCTGCAGTGACATTTGCCTTCTCTCTGAGTGTGGCATACTGTGATTGAGAAGTGTGTGGTTTATCTTCTGTTCACAATCGCTTGTAAAGATCTCAAATACTCATGCCACATCACCACCCATCCCTCCTATTCTCCGCTATGTTGTCATTTAGCTTTATGCTCAGTTTAACATTCTTGAGCCAAATCCGAATGCGTGGGACAGCATCGTACTTGTTCCAGACACATTCAGTGAATGCTGAGGTAGGATTTTGTAAGCATCTCTGAAATCCCCTGTTACATTCTGTTATGATCCCTCCACCCAGAAGTTTTATGAAACAGTCAACCTTCAAGGCCAGGAGATACTGTTATGATCATCTACTCTAACCTCCTGCATAACATCTGCAGTATTTCATCCACTCAATCCCTTAATACCCCTAAGGGAATTACTGTTCCCTCTTATGTGAATGAACTCTCCTGAGCCAAGTAACTTCTGTTTAAAGTAAAAATATTCCTCGAGAAAAAAAAAAAAGTCCAGCCTTGCTTACATCACCTTTCAATGTCAAATATTTTGTCTTTACATAAGAGCTAATAAACCATGAGCAAGCCATCTGCTGACTTCATCAGTAAGCTAAACAAATGGAGCTTCAACTCCGCCTTTGTGAAGCATGTTTTTCCACATATCTAAGGCTTTTTGCACACCCTCCTTGAACTGTCTCCGGTTGGTCACATTCATTTTGAAGAGGATGCCAGAGCAGACACAGCACTCCGGAAAAGGTCTTGGAGCCTGGCTCAGTCCAGATATCCAAAATATGGGTGTCTATTGCAGAGGCTATCCCAGGGGCCAAATCTCTTCTCCGGAAATCTGCAGCACAACTTCCCTGTGCTGCCCATGAGGAGCTGCGTTAGGGCCTGTGAAACATGAAATATTTCTCTGAATCTCTGTGGGAGATCCAGGTAAAAGGCAAAGGGGATGGGAACAAGGGAGGGAGCCTGCTTTTGAGGTCATTTCTTTCTCACCAGTCCTGACACAGTTAGCTGTTTAGGAGATAGGTTTTTACATGTACATTGTCACAGCATTAAGGAGCTGCAGATCAGGGTCATATTCCCACTGTGCTGGACATTACAGATCCAAAACCTAAAGCTGCTCCCTGCCCTGTGAACAATTTCTAACTTTTTTTTTTTCTACAGACTCAGAGTGCTCGTAGGACTTTTGTTTACTGTTTGCCTCACTGTGGTTCAATGTAAAAATTATAGTGAGGGTCAACCTAGTTCTTCTGTATTTTTTAATCAGTGTCTTGCTTGCTTTCTTCCAATCCTCCAGGAATGCTTCCAGTGGTTCAAAGGGCTTGTAAGCTAGGACGTCAGAAAGCAGGTTGTCAAGTCTAGCAGACTTGTATATAGTAAAAAATAATAGTAAAGACTCTTTTTTTTTTTCCTGAATCTTTTCATTACTGACCTATATTAAAAAGATGTATACAGATATTGATATTATAAGCAAAACAGGGAAGACAAGGAGCTTTCTTCAGGTATTTAAAATAATTGTTTAGCACTTCATTAGAGTTTACTCTTCTGTCTAATTCTCAGTCACAGCTCTGCTCGCCATGCCTGGCTAGTAAGGGTGTTCACTAAAGAAACTGGAGCTAAATTCAAGAGGAAGTGGTTGTGGAATACTTTTAGGATAGAGCAGTTTTGTGAAAGCAGAGATTGCATTCATTGGTTTCACTGTGGAAAAACAGTGCTGGGATGTAGGTGAGGAAAAATTAATTGATACATGCTATTATTCACTTTATTCTCTGAATAATAACTGAGACAAATTCGAGCTATGTCATTCAACTCTGAATTTGTTTAGAAAGAGGTCAAGGAGTGAAGGAGAAGGCATCCCATCTGAGGTTTCACTTCCATATCCTAAAGAGGTGGGGAAGGTGTAACTGAACTTAATTCCTATTTAATATGGTGGATTTTGTTTCAGTTGCTCTCTAGAAATAAAAATGTGGTCTGTTCTTAAGAAAGAAAGACTCTGGTAAAAATGATGAAGCAAGAGATAGAGGCCATAGTGGGAAGACTCTGGAGCCTGATGGCCTCTTTTCTCGAGCTGCTCTCATAACTCTTGTTTTTATCCTGTGGGGATTCAGCTGGCCTTGGATGTGGCTGCTGTTTGTGATCTAGCAGATGGATGGTGCTGTGGCCAAAGCACCAGCCCAGCATTCAGGAGGAATCAGTTATGTTTCAGGTTTTGACACAGATTTTCTCTGTAATGTTGAGAAAATCACCTATACAAAATCAGAAAGGTACTGAGGCAAATTCATTCAGGTCAGTGCTTAAACAGTGGAGATTATAGCAGTTCAACTTTAGAAACTGTAAGCTTTCTAAAACGGTATAATTTTTTAAAGAATCTTAACATCAAGATTCCCCCTCTTATCTTCTGATGAGAGTTTTTCCCAAATAACAATTTGGATGATTTCATTCTTAGTAAAAGCAAAATTAAATCCTTTAAGAGCAAAAATAGCTACGTAGAGAAAAACAAAACAAACCAAACAAAACAAAACACAAAACAACCGCAACAGTATGTGTATGTCATTACAGCACCTCAGAAATGAAGCCCATCTGCAATCTCCTCTCTGAACCTTATTCCACTGAGCTAGTGGTGGCACACGGACCCTCAGTGAACGGAGAAGAGGTGGCAGAGAAGTGGATGAAAAGCTCAGTCAATAAAACACAAGAGCAGTGCTCAATAAAATGAGTGGAAAACGGTAACTATGAACACCAAGCATGAGTTAAGGAAAGCCACCCAGTTCATCTTCCTCAGCCTGGAGAGAAGGGTTGGTTACCCATTGCAAGTTAAGTGGGAGTCCCCAGAAAGTGCAGTCTTCACAGAAACTGCTTCCTGCACCAGAAATTGGAAGGTCACCTCTGCCAGCCCAAATCTTCGGACCATTTCATCACATTGCAGAGACACACAGAAGAATCTGCCATCCTCCCAGGCACCATATGGATCAAAGCTTGTAGCTCTTCTCACAGGATTCAGAAATTACATTCTCATTTTTCCTCTTGTTTACTGGAGGGAAAGATGATATGAAATTTTAAAGGACCAAGTGGAAAAGTAATGGAAAAGGAAGAAGCTCCGAGTGCCAAATTACTGAAGAATGGAAGGAAAAGTAACTTGCCTTCCAAACCCGTAAAACAAAATGCAAGAGGAAAGAGCCACTCAAATGCAAAAAGTGCAGGGGAAACAGCAATGGCTTTTAAGGTCTAAACTTCTTCTTCTGTGCTGTACAATGTATGCATTTTTGACCTGTGTATGTATGTGTACACACATACAGAGAGGAAGTGAAAGATCATCCCTGCTCTGAAAAGTTAAATTCCCAGAGAGCTTTGAAACAGCAGAAGGCAAGTAATATGGGCCTTGTGATCTCATAATCAGTAATGGATATTATTGTAGAATCATAGAATCATAGAATGGTTTGGGTTGGGAGAGACCTTAAAGATCATCTAGTTCCAACCCCCCTGCCACAGGCAGGGAAACCTTCCGCTAGATCAGGTTGCTCAAAGCCTCATCCAACCTGGACTTCAACACCTCGAGGGATGGGGCATCCACAACTTCTCTGGGCAAACTGTTCCACCCTCAGAGAGAATTTCTGCCTTAGATCTAATAGAAATCTGCCCTCCTTCAATTTAAAGCCATTACTCCTTGTCCTGTCACTACACACCCTTGTAAAAAGTCCCTCTCCAACTTTCTTGCAGGCCCCCTTTAGGTACTGGAAGGCTGCTAGGAGGTCTACCCAGAGACTTCTCCAGGCTGAACAACTCTCTCAGCCTGTCTTCATAGGGGAGGTGCTCCAGTCCTCGGATCATCTTCACGGCCCTCCTCTGGACCCTCTCCAAAAGGTCCATATGCTTCTTATGTTGGGGCCCCAGAGCTGAATGCAGTACTGCAGGATGAGTCTCACGAGAGCAGAGTAGAGGAGCAGAAGCACCTCCCTCGAGTTGCTGGCCACACTTCTTCGCATGCAGCCCAGGATACAGGATATTATAGGACATGTTCTCTAAAATTTGCTCCTGTTTTTACAATGAATTAAGCAAGTCAGAGGAGATGCAGCAGCTCCACCTTTCTTCTATGAGACAACACTGGCACCTCAAAGGACATGATGGCCATGGAGAACTTGCTCTTCATGGTCATTAAGTACACCTGATGAGTGCCAACACCATTTCTGGTGCCCTGCAGAACACAAAAAATACATAGCTCTCGCTGAAAAGAATTTCACGTAAAGACCTGGGAAGCAGTGGGAGGGCTGTGAAGTCAGTCACAAGACTACAGGACTGCTGTTTTCCAAAAATGCCTTCCCAATGTGGAAATACTAGTCCATGATCAAAATGACCTGGACTCTGAAATCCCACTGAAATTCACCTTAAAAATGCCTCTGTAGCTTTTGCTTTTGAAAATGCTGTGCCCAGGAACAACTGAAGGCAACTCACCCTGTGGAAAGCATACTGAGGGAACCGCAGACTCCTTGAATGTCACTGGATTTAGAAAGCAGATCTAGCCACACAGTGTCCCCAACTTCCTGCTTACAAACTGCTTCAGCGTTGACTCAGTAGGAATAACACCATCCACTGAATCACCCACCCATCTGCAACACCTGCTTCTTCCTTAGCTATTACGCCTTCCCTGGGATGACTCAGTTTATCTGCTCTGAGCTTGTGAGATGGGAGAAGACCATGCCTTAAGACACATGGGCTGAGGGGTATGCAAGACCCCCTACTAATTATGGGCTTTCTGCAATCTGGGATGCAATAATCCCTTGTCCACTCCCTGTGACTCCACGCAGTTGGGGGTTGTTTTGTAACTTTTCCAACCCTGCCTATCTGGAACACTTTCCTGCCGAGACACTGACTCACTTCCTCTTTAGGAAGCTCACCCAAAATCCTTTTCACTTTAGCTTATAAACTATTATTAACTCCATCTGTAAAGCAAAACTTTACTCATCAGTAGAGCTAGCTGGGAATTTTCCGGTGATATACACTTTTTTTTAATTGGAATATGTTGATTTGTTAAAACATAAATCTTTTTTAGAAACACATCAGTTTTGCTTAGACTTTCATCAGAAAAACTGCTTGCATCTGAAGAAAGAGAACAGCTCTTCTTAGCCAAGACACAAGCAGTTAGTCACTGACATAGCAAAACTGGGTTTTTTGGCAAAATAGGGACCTGAATCTGGTTCCCGTGTCCTACACAGTGCCATAACAACCATCATCTCTTAGGACGGAGCAAGTTCATGGCCTCTCTTATTAAGTGCCAGTCAGTGGCGCAAGGACTTGGTCTTGATAGCTTCTCCATTTCATGTCAGTGCTTAGTCCCTAGGCAACTAGGATTAAGTTCAGTCTAGGAAACCCACAGTTTTTTTCTTTTTCTCATTTTCCTGAGAAACTTCAAAAGGTCTCAGGCTGTTCTCACTGATGAGCAGGATGTTTTTAAAATCTTGAGAGTTTTCACAGAATGGGAGAATTCAAAAAATATTCCAGATCATTTGTACTTATTATGTTTACCAACAGTGGCCCCAGTCAGCAGGTCACTTCATTCACCTGACAAATGCGTGGGCTGTAGCCAACGTGCGGTGTTTTTCTTAGGACTGGTGGGAAATTTCTCTGTGATGCACCTCCATCAGAAAAGAGACCACATCAGTCAAAGTGTTTCCTCTGAAGTGTCCCATATTTATTAAATTTCTGATGAGTGAGGTGAACTGGCTGAAGGATAGAAGCCAGAGAGTAGTGCTCAATGGGACAGAGTCCAGCTGGAGGCCTGTATCCAGTGGAGTCCCTCAAGGGCCGGTACTGGGACCTGTATTGTTCAACATATTCATCAATGATTTGGATGAGGGAATGGAGTGCATGGTCAGCAAGTTTGCTGATGACACTAAACTGGGAGGAGTGGCTGACACACCTGAAGGCTGTGCTGCCATTCAGAGAGACCTGGACAGGCTGGAGAGTTGGGCGAGGAGAAATTTAATGAAATACAACAAGGGCAAGTGTAGAGTCTGGCCTCTGGGTAAGAACAACCCCATGTACCAGTACCAGTTGGGGACTGAACTGTTGGCGAACAGCTCAGAGGAAAGGGACCTGGGGGTCTTGGTGGACAGCAGGATGACCATGAGCCAGCAATGTGCCCTTGTGGCCAAGAAGGCCAATGGCATCCCGGGGTGTATTAGAAGGGATGTGGTTAGTAGGTCGAGAGAGGTTCTCCTCCGCTCTATTCTTCCTTGGTGAGGCCACATCTGAAATATTGTGTCTAGTTCTGGGCCCCTCAGTTCAAGAAGGACAGGGAACTGCTTGAGAGAGTCCAGCGCAGGGCCACAAAGATGATTAAGGGTGTGGAGCGTCTCCCTTATGAGGAAAGGCTGAGGGAGCTGGGTCTCTTTAGCTTGGAGAAGAGGAGACTGAGGGGGGACCTCATTAATGGACGGCCGGGCCCAAAGAGTGGTGGTAAATGGGGCTAAATCCGGCTGGAGGCCGGTCACCAGTGGGGTTCCCCAGGGCTCAGTGCTGGGTCCAGTTCTGTTTAACATCTTTATCAATGACCTGGATGAGGGAATTGAATGTACCCTCAGTAAATTTGCGGACGACACCAAGCTGGGAGGCTGTGTCGATCTGCTCGAGGGTAGGGAGGCCCTTCAGAGGGATTTGAACAGACTGGATCGTTGGGCTGAGGCCAATGGCATGAGCTTTAATAAGGCCAAGTGCAGAGTCCTTCACTTGGGGTATAAAAACCCCAAGCATCGCTATAGGCTCGGGGAAGAGTGGCTGGAGAGCTGCCTGGCGGAGAAGGACCTGGGGATGTTGGTTGACTACCGGCTTGATATGAGCCAGCAGTGTGCCCAGGTGGCCAAAAAGGCCAATGGGATACTGGCGTGTATCAAGAATAGTGTGACCAGCAGGAGCAGGGAAGTGATCCTGCCCCTGTACTCGGCACTAGTGAGGCCGCACCTGGAATATTGTGTCCAGTTTTGGGCCCCTCGCTTTAAGAGAGATATTGAGCTCCTGGAGCGAGTCCAAAGAAGGGCGACTAAACTGGTCAAGGGGCTGGAAAATAAAACTTATGAAGAGAGGCTGAGGGAGTTGGGGCTGTTTAGCCTGGAGAAGAGGAGGCTGAGGGGAGACCTGATTACGGCCTATAAATACTTGAGAAAAGATGGTGGGGAGGTAGGCGAAGGACTCTTTACATTAGTGTTGGGTGATAGAACAAGAGGAAATGGGCATAAGCTTAGTCAGGGGAGATTCAGGTTGGATGTTAGGAAGTATTTCTTCTCTGAAAGGGTTGTCAGCCACTGGAATAGGCTGCCCAGGGAGGTGGTTGAGTCCCCATCCCTGGATGTGTTTAAGAATAGGGTGGATGATCTACTTGAGGATATGGTTTAATGGGGATTAGGGATGGTTGGACTCGATGATCTCTAAGGTCTTTTCCAACCTAGAAATCTATGAATCTATGAATGTTTATAAATATGGAAAGGGTGACTGTCATGAGAATGGAGCCAGTCTCTTCTCACTGGCATCCAATGATAGGACAAGGGGAAATGGATATAAGCTGGAACATAGGAGGTTCCGCTTAAACATGAGGAAGAACTTCTGCACAGTAAGGGTAACAGAACACTGGAACAGGCTGCCCAGAGAGGTTGTGGAGTCTCCTTCTCTGGAGATGTTCAAAACCTGCCTGGACAAGTTCTTGTGTGATCTACTCTAGGTGGTCCTGCTCTGGCAGGGGGATTGGACTAGATGATCCTTTGAGGTCCCTTCCAATCTCTAACATTCTGTGATTCTGTGATTCTGTGTGATGGGTTTCTGTGGCTGGTGGGCACTCCAAATTTGTTAGAACATAGGCACAATTGCACATTTGGATTTTGCTATGGATAAAACCTGGTTCATTACCCATCTGTCTATGTTTTTTCAAGGGCTAAAGAAGCAAGACTTAATTGGCAAGTATGTTTTTTTTTCTTTATTTTCCACCCATAGGTCAGGATGCATGTTTTTCAGAAGTGGTTTAAGATATGTACTTAAGATCAAATTCTGATATTTGATATATATTCAGTAGTTTACTCTGCATCTATATTTCTGTCTCTTTGAAAATGTACCTTTCTGCAGTGAGAGGAATGCCATTATACTCTGAACTATATCCCCATGTGGTATTCCTATAGTATCGCTCAGTAGGAATCGTGGGCTAATGGAAATATTCCCACTCATTTTGGTTTTGTAATCTGTTACTCATCAAGTGTCAAGCTTCTGTTCCTCAGCTTATGCTGGCTATCTTACAAACTATAGGCTGCTTCCCATCTAACAGCCAAGAAGTCCTGGAACTGCTAACCACCACAGTCCTACAAGAGTAATCATGTGCTGTCCAGCATGGCTGCATGCACCCATTTGATCAAAACAACCAAACAGGAAAGTATACATCTTTCTGTAAAGCAAAGTCTTTGGTTGCTCTTTAGGCTGAAATATCCTACAGTATGAGGACACGCTTCCTTCTAGTACTGTTTACTTAATGGTGAGACTCCATAGTGAGAAAGGGCTTCTTTCTTCTAAGAAAACTTCATAACTGAAGAGACCTCATTTCTAAGGAAAATGCTTGTAATCTATTTCTAGAGATGACATTATTTCAAGAAGGTTTAGCCTTGGCTGTGTCTGCTTTCCATATACTTGCTGTGGGCTCATGTTTGCTGCTAGAACAAAAGGATAGGGAAGGGAAATGTCTGTGTAAATGAAATTTTCAACCCAAGAGTGAGGAGTCTCAGAGGGTTTTGACTGCAAAGGAACAGGAAAGCAAAAATCCAAGCCAATCTGCCTTTTCCACCCCCTCTATTTGTCAGTTGTTCCCCCTCCTTTAGACTGTCAGATTTCACTCCCATTCTACTGTATGGGCACATAAATCTTGCCAGAAATGCTTCACTCATTTAACACCTACCTGCTGGAGCTTAGATTCAGAGAGGGGGAAAAAAACAACCTCAAACCCTGGCAATTCTTATAAATCACAGTGTTGCTAATCTCTTTTCAAGAGAGTCAAATGTAAAGTCATGTTCCTTCTTGTGAAAACATTACTAGCCTGTGGGTGTCAACACAACCTTCTTTTCCAAGAAATCTGTTGCATCCCACAGCGACTCTAGAGAAATTGCACTCTGATGACAGTGAAGAGAGACTGCTAGAAAAACATCACACACCAGTTCCATATAACAGCAACCTCAACAAGCACTTGTTTTTGTAATATCAGCTCTCTCTGGTTTCACAAGAAGCGGCACTGAACTTCACTATGAGACATTTTAGGGGCTTTGTTTTTACGACGTCATCGTCGTAAGCTCTTTCCCCACCCCACAATCACATTTTCAGCTTCCTTATTCATTCCATGCCAAGAGACACTATTCCATTTCTTTACAGCTCTCATAAAGAATAAACAACAGCTTCACCCACCTGGCTACTACTTTTACGCGATGTCCTTCTACACCCTGTCTTCTAACAACGAGATCGTCTCCTCCTCTGGAAGGACACCTCCTCAGCACCAAGTAGGTCAGCCCATGATAGCTACCCTGTTTTGATAATGGTCTTGTCCTCTCCTGATGAAAAGGCCATCCCCAGTCACTCAAACCCTTGTAAAAACCCATCTACTCATGAGATCTCAGGGACGTTCCATGCTGCTCCCATGATGCTTCCCAGATTTGTATCTGGAAGGTGTCCACAGACCGCTTGCAGGGAAAGAACCTTTTCTAGGAAGTGTTTTTGCAACTAAGTAAAGGAAATAAGAGATGCTTTATAAAGAGAGGTCAGAGCCTCAGGCAGTCAGCATCTAGTATATTACTGAAAGACAGCACCCATGAAGTACTGGAATATGGGACTTTTCTGTGTTAGAAGCAAGTTCCTCATTGTCAGAACAAGAAGATGTTTGAATTCATGTGCATGATGAGGAGCACCATAAACTGACCTGAGATCCTTCTAGTTCCTGCATTAAACAGTCTGAATCATTGGTGTTTACAATTTGCGTGTGTTTTGGTTTTATGTATTCATCTATTTGGATAGAGAGAAAAGTTCATATATCTATTTCCATGTGTTGGAGTAGTGTCTAGAGCTCAGACCACAACTTTGCCTCGGCTCTGTTTCTGTCCAAAATAATGACTCGGCGTGTGACAAGTTCATATGAAGTCATGGGGCTGTCTGAGAATGCTTCACTCTAGACGACACTTAACCTTTCCGATCCTCCCGCTTCCCTCTCAGCAGTTACCCCACTGCCAGAGTGAAATCAAGACACCACCTTTCCAGAGTGCCCTGAATAAGCAACAGCACATACCACAGTCTGTGTCAGCCTGTGCATGCACACCTTAGGCATGAGCAGGCAAAGCTTCATGCCTCACAGCCCTTAATGGGCGAGTTTGCTGTCTGACAGATGTATATGTACCATGTAATACTTCATTATAGGAGGGTTTGTTAAAAAATAAACAAACTTCGAGCTACCAAAAAAGAGAGTTGTTCAAATGCAACTATTCATGTGGAAACAAATGCCTGTTCAAGAAGACAAGAGAAAGCAATGAGCTGGTTCCGCTTAACACATTGTTCTTCACTTTCACCTCCAAAACAGCAGGAGGAAGAAGCCACTTTGTCCTTCTAAAGTTCACCCTCTCAATTCATTATGCAGCAGGGAGGTCTGGGGAGCTGCTGCTCAAGCGCTGGCTTTGGTAAAATCTCCACCTTTTATATCTCCTTATTGCAGCCTGCACTCCCAAGACTAGGGAAAAATCAGCACAATAGCTGGCTGTGCAAAGTGGCTCGGGGCAACAACTCCACCAGGGACCTCACTGGGGAACCCATCTTGCAGCCTCAGCTGGCCCCACTCCCTGATCTCATCTAACCCTGGCTCTCTCTGTGATGCATCTGTCTTGTGGTCCTCTCCCAAATCTCTTTATCCTTTGATGATCTGAAAGTCTGGGAACATCTGAAAAATCTTTTTGAAACCCATCAACAATAAGGCAGGAAAAAGGAACAGAAGGAAAAATCACTGGGAAACAAATGAAACAAAAGATGAAAAAAGCACATACATGTTTTAGAATGACTATTTGAGGGATTTTGAAGAAAAAAAATCATTTATCTATGAATTGTTTCCTATTAAAATTTTGTAGCAAATTGTGATCCCAGTAAGAACACTGGCAAGCTGGCATCTGTTTTGTTCTGGTTCATTAATCCATTCTGAAAGGTGACAGCCCATATCATGATTTCTTGGCAAGGTAGAGGTAGTTCTTTGGGTAAATCATATCTCCACTGACATCACATGGTACTGTGATAATTTACACCACGTAAGGACCTGTTCCACCATTAGAATTCCCTAGCACATTACAGTTTGCATCCAGGCCAGCTTTATTTTTACGGTTAGCATCCTCATTGTCTATCATTTATGCTGCAGCAGAAACTTGAAGTCACAATCGGGATGCCATTTGCAGAGCGTTAGATGCTGTGACAACATATGCAATGATATTCCAAAGAGCTTTCATTCTTACTCTGCTGCTATCTGACATATTTCTACACCGAGTCCATCCAAATAGATTTTCACCAAGCGCTTAAAGGCTGAGCTTTGGCCAAGAAGGCACCATGGAATTACTCACAGTGGCAGGCTAGATGAAATGTAAGCATCGCCAATACATCCAATTATTTTTCAATAGAAGCTGGGGCCAGAAGGGACTTTGTACGTCATTACTCTTGATATTCCAGACATTCTTGTTCAGAGTTTGGTTCTGCAGAAAGAAATAATAGTTTGTTTCATTGACAGCAGAGGACAAGTAAAAATTAGCACATTTTATGGGACATAAAAAAGTCCATTAGAAAATGATGTTTAGAGAGAGACATTTTTTATTGTGCAACACAACTCTTCACCACATTTCTGAATAAAATATTGATGAAAAGCGTATGACTATGCTTACCAAACATTATTTTTTGAGTCTTCAAGTTTAGAGCAATTATAACAGAATAATATTGGAATGTGATGGAGAGAAGTAGGGGGAAAGTAGTGGTAGTTTTAATTATATCTTCTTTTTTGGCTTTGTTCACTGAAGAAGTTAATAATGGCTTACCGTAAGTTGATTCTGGTGGTGCTTTGTACTTCCACTCTTTAGTTTCACTTATTACTCCCGTAAAACTGAACTTCAACCCAAATCCAAACCATAAATATGGGCACCTCAGGAATTCTGGATTCCTTGAGACCTGAATCCAGCTCTTGGTTCTGTATATGAGCCAGGACAAAAATATAGATCTGAACGCTCTCAAATACTACTGCTCTACTTGTGGGTCCACATATCCTCAGCTGGGGCTTCTCTCCACTGGAAATGCAATTATTATCCAGGGAACAAGAGGAGGACAATCTCTACAAAAATACTTGGAAGCAGTTTCCTGAATGCGTGTGGAATCTGCCTGGAAGAGAATCTATAAACAGAACTACCCATGAATCCAAAATCTCTTCAAATTTTTGTTATAGCTTGAGTTAAATTTCTGGGTTATTCAAATTTATGTGAAATTGAGATAAACTTCCAAGATTCAGTCACTTTTAATAGCATGGGATACAGACTTCTCAAACCTGCTGTGAAAGCTGAAACCTGGGCCAGCTTTTCATCCACAAGCTGAACTTAACATTGGGAAAAAAGATGTTCTTCTCCTCTTCTCTTCTCTTCTCTTCTCTTCTCTTCTCTTCTCTTCTCTTCTCTTCTCTTCTCTTCTCTTCTCTTCTCTTCTCTTCTCTTCTCTTCTCTTCTCTTCTCTTCTCTTCTCTTCTCTTCTCTTCTCTTCTTCCTCTTCTCTTCTTCTTTTCTCTTCTTTCTTCCTATAGTGTTTAAGGGGAAAAGAAAGAAAAAAGAATATCCAGGACAGCTAGAAAAATTGTTTCTGACAAACATAGTCCTTTCTCATGCTGGCACTTTCACTTTGATCAGATACTTTGTTTTTTGCACTTCCCTGCTGCCCATCAGAGGCTGAGCATGGCTGAGTTGGCACCTTAACCCGTACCAAGCCACTGCTGCCAACTCCACACAGGATTTTTCTAACTCCCTGTTCCAAAAAAAATGTCTCCAGCCAAAATCCCCTCCTGGCCTGCAAATATGCTCAGGCATACACCTCTGTGCTGTAAATGAAATATCTGGCGTATTGCAAAACTGTACTGAAGGAGCCAACTGGAACAGAGCAGAGCTAGCACTGGGAGAAGGTGTCTGAGCTGTTGAAGTTAGTGACTACACATATGTCATATCCAAAGCAGCATTACACATTCCACTTTAATAGTCATGCTGGTGGGTATGAATTTATCACCTGGTCTTTTGACACCTGATTACAGGTATTTTGAGGAGGACTTCTTTAATCACCTGACGTGGAAGACAGCTATCTGTCATCCTGATTGCAAAGGAGAACAAAGCCCTTGTGCCATCCACTGTCTTCAACGATAAGAGATATAAGGGACTCAAGATGTTCTGTTTAGTTCCAATATCATAGCTAATGCGGGAAATTTGTGCCCAGACCACATCTTTTCAAGTCCAGGCCAAAGGAAGCAGGGCCAGCCTTTGAAATTGCTAATGAACACTAGTCAGAAGGCTGCAAATTATGGGTGCCTTTGGATATGTAAAATATTTATAAAGGAATCGGTATGAAGAGTTTCAAATTTAATGTTATGGTTTTTTCTGCTTTTCAGTGTTTTTTAAGGGGCCACATTAGTAAGGAGAGAGAAAAGGGACAAAATGAAAATTAAGTAGAAAGGATTTTGCATGTTTCTTAATGAGCCAGGAGAGAGACTAAACCCCATGTCATCTGGGGCAATGAAAAGACCAAGGCTTTCATCTTAAGAGAACTGTCCGAATCAGCGTCAACAGTCTGATTTCTGATTCTTGGTATATAAGCATTCTTTTTTATTCCGACATAATACATGAGGTATTACATAAAAGTAACCTGAACTAATGGAGTAATCCTAAATTTCCTCAGATAGCAGTAATAGAATAGCTACCAGTCCTAAAATGCTGTGCAATGTTTATAAAACATTGTATCAAATGTTTACTGGGCAGAATTTGATATTACCGTCCTTTTCCTCTAGATTTTACTCTCTGAAGAAGTCAGCGAAGAAAAGCAGAGAAGAAGTCTGTATGATTCCTCAGGAAATCACCGGTCTATTATTTTCCTGAGTGAATGACTCCCTACACCCAACAGACATCTGTCTGATTTGGTATCAGAAATCCCCAGCAATAAAGAATCTATTAATCTTGTTAATCAGTACATGGTATGCAAAATAAGTTCACAAATACGTGAAGAGCATCTGTAAGGTCCCGCATGCCTAGGAGCACACAAATTGTGCAGCAAATTGTGAGAGGCAGCACCTGACCACGTAAGATGTGAGAGTCCTTCCTAAGAACAAGTCATCCTAGCAGCTGAGCCTTGCAGGCAGATTTTGCTCCTACTGTGTCCTGAGCAGGCAGCACTTCTTCTCTCACAAGCCTGAGCACGAAGCAAGAAAAAAGCTTTTAAGAGGGGGAGAAAAGAGATTACGGCATCAGCTTGGGAAAGCATAGTCCAGCTTCCCCGGGCCACCTTTAGGAGCAGCCTGTTAACTTAGTCTCACACTTTCCATGTGTGGGTGACCAATAGGTGAACAAAACTTCTACACATCATCCATGTGCATCTCCCCATCTCCCACATGTCAACACCCAGCAGATCCTTTGCCACTCGTGACCACTTTCCCAGTGATCAGTTCTCCCGGTGCTGAGAGTGTGTAGGAAGCTTGAACTGGCTCTCCATTGCTTAAAAAGAAACTGTTCCATTCTGGAAGACTTTTGGACCCCATTGCATCTGACTTCTGGCTGTGATGATGTCCCAGCTGGCCTGCAGTTTGCTGCATTTTGCGTGCGTGAAGCCTCCGTGTTTGGGCTTTCCCTTCATTCACCAGTAAGGGCAGCAACGGACACCTTTGTTCTTGGAGCTCCTGGCCTCAAGATTCCCAAACAGACTGAGATATGTCTGGGATTTCTTCTTCATTTGGCAGCCAGGTCCTTTGACACTTAAGATACAGCTGGCTAAAAAGCAGTCCCAGGCTTGTTCTTTCCCTTTTTACCTACGGACGGCAGTAAAGAGCTCTCTACTTCTCAAGCTCTAAATCACTGAGCTTACAATAAATATACCAAACCACTTTAAGAAAATGCAAGACATAGGAAGTGTTCACAACAGTCAAGAGGGATAGATTATCACATTGAACAGTCTTGGCAATATTTATAGTTTTCCATGCATTTATACATTTCATGTGGTGCGGCTGACTTGCTATACAACCCAGAAAAAACAAGTTAGCCTAGCTTGGAAAAATCTCATATACTTCAAGATATTTGTCTAGGCTCACCAAGCTCATTTTTGGTTTTGCTTCAAAATTCTATAAGGATGCAAAACTAACCACACACCAGTTATTTCAGACAAGGCAATGTGGTATTTAAAAGTTTAATATTGTAATCTTAAACCTGTAACTTGGGCCTGCTCACCTTTCCTTGGAGTGATGTTTTATAGTCATCTTTGGGAACTGCATACATGCCGTGCATGAATCTTGTCCTTAATCTTGTGTTTTCTATACAATTTTTAAAAAGCTAAAAGTAAGTAGCAATTCTACCTGTTTAAGCACAGTATAAAGCCCAAACATGTATTAAAAAAAGCTGCAGCAAAATACCCAAGCAGATGAAAAATGCCAACATATACAGAAATAACATTTTCAGTTTACTACTTTTTAAAATAAAAATATTTGGCATAAGAGTACAGGTTGAGGTTTAATACTCTTCCAGATAGACTTTATATCTTTTGATACATAACTGACAAAACATTTATTTCAAGAAAATGAAAGAAAAACGATTTTATTTTTCTTCCTAGCACAATCTCTTTATTCTAGCTAAAGCACATCATAATGAAGAGTAAATGCCTTTGTCTGATTACTTGGCCAAGTTTGCAGAGAAGTTTGGATCCTGTCCCTGCCAGGTGAGTTTCTGGACCTCCTAGGGTCAAATCTCCAGCAGATGCAGAGAGCTGGAGACTAGTTTAGTTGTAGGCAGTCGCTGCGCCATGACATTTTTCCAGAGCAGCAGGTAACTACAGAGCTGTGGCACACGTACAGTCCTGGTTTCATCCCCAGATGAATTTCTTTGCAGTTTGCCTAAGAAACTGTCTGTCCCCTGCCCTGCCTAGTCTCCCCACCTCTTTTTCCTTCTCTATCACACCCTGATGAAGCTCAATGTTTCTGCATAAAACACGCTCCCATTTTTTCCCCTGTAACACACTAAGTGCAACATAATTCGTTTCCCTGATTCGATTCAAGAAGAAAATCAAGTGAGAGACTTGAACAGCTCCATATGTTTAGCCTGTCAAAAAGAAGATTAAATACTGTTTTATTATAAGTACCTTATGTACTTTAATCGAGCAGAAGCCACAAACATGAGTCAATATATGGGAGTTAAATCTGGAAAAATTCAAATAAGACACAATGTTTTAAGATAATCATTAATTATTTGCACAAACTACCATATGAAGAGGTGAATCCTTTATCTCAAGCCCTGGTGCCTTTCTGGAAGACGTGCTTCAGGCAAATACAAGATGTTGAACTCAGGTCAAGGGTAGCTGGGTGAAATAATCTGTAAGTCAGACTACTAGTTTATTTGGCCTTGAAGTGTAGATATCTGCTAATCACCTGGTTTTAAAATGTATTTAACTTGAATACAAAGGATTCAAGGCACAAAAATATACCAAAAGATTAAAAAGTAAATCTGTAGTTTATACCATTCAAAGCTGATAAGCCACAAGAAAAGATGATAATATTCTCTTCACCATGGAAACACAAATACACTGAAGAAATCAAAATACAGATTGCAGTGTGATAGAAGACAAAATGGGACATGAGGACTCTGAAGTAAGTTGTTGAAAATGAAAAGAAAAAAGGAAGAGTCGAGGAAATCTGGGTGACTTTGTTATAGACAGAGTGTATAAACACCCAAGGACTCAGCTTGTAAAATGTGTCCTGTAATCACAATGGGAGGAAGGCAGCAAAAGACACATTTCTTGGGAAAGAGACTAGTAAACCCCAAAGACCACACTCAGAAAGCCAGGCATGCAACAGCAAGTCAAGGAGAAAGGTTGTAAGGTAGCATGGCAAGATGAAAGATGATGAAAAATAAAATTAAGCTATCCAAAAAGTTAGATCAGAAGTTATTAGATTAAAAAATTATGCTATTTTACAAATCTGAACTGATTTTAAAAACTTTCACTTCTCCTGTTACAGTGGAAGGACAACAGTGTGAGGTTACTGGTGACCATTTTTCAGTTTAGCAATGTTTTCTGCTGCTAAGACACAGATGTGATTTTCCTGATTGCCTGAGCCTGGTTATCAGTGAGCATTCTATTAGAAATAAATACGTAAAGTGGCTATTTCAGTGTGGATGCAGAAATCGATGTCACAGACATGAGGAACTACATACAGAGAAGGACAGCTATATATTCAGAGCTAGTTTTGGTTTCTGGGAGATCAGGGTCCCAGCTGCTGCCCTGATCTCTATTACAAAGTGCTCAAGCGGATGTTTTGACTGGGAAAGACCTATATGAATTCAGCCCTGTACGGTGCAAGCATCCACATACGAGATAATGATTTGAATTCCCTTTACCGTTGATGGGGAGACAGGCGTTGTGACATGTCTCAGTTTATTTACATGTCTGAGAAAGGTCAGACAAGTTGTGCCCAAGAAGCCTCTCTGTGGCTCTGCTGACCCTAGAGTCCAGATGAGACGTATAAAGTCATGCAGGATGAATCCTGCGCTTAGCCTCTGTGCTTCAATTAGACCGCATTTCTATATCTCACTGAAATATCACTAGGATAAGTCCACTAACAACTGTGGGGATATTACTGAGCTGTGGCCTCAGGTGGTGAAGCAGGGTGCTGCTGACACCATGAGAGGAAGGAAACTAGAACCAGCAGAACCAACAGTTCTCAGACAGAGACGGATCGCTACCCATTCATTACTCTATATGCCTGAAGTCTTTCAGCCTGTAAATTATGAAGTTCTACAGTCTTATTTCTCTCCAGCAATTCCAGACTTCCAAAGGAAGCTGACAGCAGCTTTTTGCCAGTAGTCCTCAATTTTCAGTATGTTTTTGCTCTCCCTCATTGAATATTTTTCCTCTTTGCACAGATTATCTTCATCCTCTTGGACGTTGCTTCTTTTTCCCCTGGAGGAAATCAGGAATAAGTGGGAGTAAGTAAGGTCCAATACCCCTTTCGCTCTCATCAGCTTCTGAGAGGCATTCTCAAAGTCATGGGACACTGCAGCCTGTCACTGAGGAATAACAGGGATTAGGTAAGTGCCTTCTGCTTTGCCTTTTTTTTCCTTCTGAGAAAAAGTAGTTTTTTCTTTTTTTCTCTTTTCTCAAAGCAACCACAGTCGTTAGTCAATGTTGGGTACCTTGAGGGTTGTTTCTATTGGGAAAATAAGCTGGTGATGGAGCTGGGTGCTTTGTGAAAGGCTGATTATTGAAAGAGGATGTCAGGAGCCCTATTTCCCTGAACTCAACATGGACCGACAAAAGGATGCAGTTTCTATTTCAAGAATCTTTCCAGCCAACATAGTCCATAACACAAGTTCTTTTTTCCCTTGGTCTCTCTCTCCCTCCACAGCTTTATCTTAACAGCAGATGACAAGTAATTTTTTGGTGTCCTCATTTTCCATCTCTCTCTCGCTATTTCTTTTCCTGCAGATAGGACACATACGCTTAGCTGGTATTAATTCAGTCCTTAGGTCTTTTTGTTCTCTGTGTTCTCATTCAGGCTACCATTCAGATGGGTTTCTCCCATCAGGAACAAAAAAGGCATCAATTTGTCCACTGTTTCACTGACTAGAAGGTATCACACTCACTAGGTTCAAAGCAGAAATATGGCTGCATATGGATCAAAGACCAGATATGCTGAGGGCCATTCACTCACCAAGAAAATAGCACCTTAGCTGTAACTTCCTCAGCATCTCCACTTGGCTTGCTGGCACACGCAATGAAAAACCACCAAGGACAAGTTTGTTTCCTAATACAGATGAGTTCCAAGCCAAAAACTTCATTTTCTGAAAGCTGTGTCTTACCAGTTTATATTCACTTGCCATGCAACTCTCTAAGGATGCAAAGTCAAAAAAGGGAAATAGTTCTCCCAAATATGCAAGGATATTTATGTGGAAATGCTGAAGTACTTACACAGTTCTCTTTCTATAACAAAAAGACTACTTTATTTTGTTGTTAAATTGCTTGTTCTTGTGTGGTGTGGCTTATACTTGGTTTCAAGCTAAACCACGTCCTAACTCACCATTCTGGAAGGCTATGTGTAATGGACAGGCAGACAGTGAGTACATGCTCAACAACTCACAAGACAATGTGAGACACAGCACACAAGAAAGCATATGCAAAAGTTTCATTTCAGTTCATATCTGAGCAGAAATCACCGCTTTGTTTATTACTTATTTTCCAGGTTGGCTTGCAAGCAGGTTGTTTCTTGTCAAACTGAGCTCCTATATTTTGAAGAGCCTCCTAAGTCAGATCTGCTATAGAGTAGCATACAAAACTGAACTGTTCAAATACAATTTTTTAAAAATCAGGTCAGAGAAATCCTGTCTATGAAGAGGGTCAAACAGTAGAAAGAAGAGGAGAGAACAGAAAGGAAAAAAAAAAAAAAAGTATGGATGTCTTTCCTGTTCTCATTTAGCCTGAATAAGACATTAGGGAGGGGAGGAGGGAGCCAAGAGGAAGACAGAACTAGAACAAAACTATTTCAGGCTCCTTTATGACTGACAATCTTTATTATTTACATATAAAACCAGACTGGACAAAGCACTAAAAATACACCGTATTTCGATGGGAACAATCCTGAACCAGCAGGGAAACGTAGCAGTTGACATAAGTGGCCTTTTTCTATCATTAGCCTCTGTGATTCCATACCCATTTCATCCACAGCATGTATGCTTCTTACAAGTCTCTCTGTAATAATAGTACCAGAAATACAATCCACTGCAGCGCTCGTTCTCTACACTGCTGAGGAATTGATGCTTTTTAATGCTTGTTATATTGGTATGGACATTGATGACAGACGCCCTGATGCTCCCCTCTATTTCAGCGTTATTCAAGCAGAAAAGAACGCACAAGCAGAATATCTCATGCAGGTTTTGAGGTGATTTCTACAGACGAGAACAGATGACACATCGTTCTACAAAACTCCTGGAGAGGACGAGCGCTGTTATCTGCCATTGATATACATACAACTTACTAGTCAGCCATTAAACAACTGCCCTGACTTTTCCACTTTCTCCCAGTTCTCCAGGTCTGGAGTTCTCTGTCTTGATTTTACTAAAGGTGTCTTGTCAGTCTTGCAGCAGAAACTATTTCTACAGGGCAAATTCCCCCAACCTGATAGTAATAGAGAATCTTCATTACCAAAAGTATGAGTCCTATGAAGAGTTTCAGTTAAGACCACATTCATCCCTAAAGAACTCTCTGGGAAGGTAGAAGGCCATGCAGGGCACCTACTGTATGTTTTGAAACCTACCCAGCACTCGAATATCATATCCTGTCTTTCCCTTTTGAGGTTACCTGTTAGCAGGAGACTCCAGCTTGTTTAAGTACATGAGTACTCTAGCTGAAGCCAAAGTACTCAGGAACTTTGTTCAATCAGGTTTTTTGTTTCAGGCTGTTCCCACTGAGGTTTTCTGAAGATCACCTGTGATATGGCTTTCTGGTTTATCTGTATTACTAAACAACTGACCTGGCATGGCATGCAGGTCTATGCCAGGCAAATATTATCTAGGTTGACATTCCTCTCCATGAATTCAGCCTCTCATTGCAGACTTGTGGCTTTGTTGTTTAGTATGGCCAGTTCCTCAGGGAGAGGGGGACCTTTGGGCTTGGCTGGCCCACATTTCTTTTTACAGATGCTCTTGCAGCACAATGTGAAGTCCAAAGGTCAATCAGAATAAAAATTATGATCTTAGAAACATTTGCGATTCCAAGGCACCATCATTTCAATGCAAAGTAGAGATATGTTCTATGCACAGAATGACCAAGAGTTCATTTAGCCCCTTCTCTCAACTGGAAAAGGGTGACAGTTATGTCAGAGTTAGAGTAGGTTGCCCTTAACACATTAATCATGAACTCACTTCAGCTGTTTCTGACCTAGTTGTATCGGTTTAACGGGAGAATAAAGAGTACTCCTCATGAAAGCATACACTTCCTACTCGAGCTGTCTAGCCTGCGATGTTTGACGTTCGACTTGACTGATGATTATTGCAGCGCTACGTGCATGGACGGATGTATCAAATGCCTGCTGCTTCCTCCATTTGCGTTTCGGATTTCGGGCACCCGTCATGCCATGGCTTAATAGTGGGAGCAGCAGCCAAGGTAGCTTGTGCAAAAGTCCTAAAATGCCTTGTTTTACAAACTGAAATATGAAGTGATAACTTCAGAAAGTTTGTTCATACTTTGGATAGGTGAATGAGGGAGGAAGCAAGTGCATGGGTATGGAACGAGTGAATTATTTAAGCCAACAGAAAAGCAAAGCAGAGATGTCAGGTTTCTGGAAGAAGCTGAACTGGACTGTACTCCTTCATCATCATCAATAACAACGGCATGGGTGTTCTGAATGTTACTAAGTCCTGGATTTTGACACAAAATTTTAGATCACCACAAAAAAACATCTGTTCAAATTCATCTTCACCAGCACTTCTGTAATTTAGCAACTTGCCAGTTGCATAATAAAATGAAACTGGGCATACTGCCTTACATTTGACACTTTGGTTTATTTACATTTCACATAGGTGCCCAAAGATCATCAGGAAAGGATCGATGAGAAATTCACACTGTTATTGCAAGTTCTTAGATTATTAGGGCTTCTTGGACAACAATTGTCACATGAAAGCTGAGAAAGTGATAGGTTTTTTAACCTGCTTTTCCACGCTAGTGAGGTTTGTGTATTCCCACTGTATGTGTATTTTTAATTATGTGCAAATATGAGTACCTGGCAACACTTATGAAACCTGTTCATCAATTTAAGAGAAAAAAAAATTAACAGGAAGAGGGGAAGAGATGTCAAAGATGAAAATTTCAGCCAAATTTATTAACATAGGCAGAGAAACAGCTAATTAAAATCTACATGGGAGAAAAGAAAGGGCAAGAGGGAGAGAGAGAATGAGACACCATAAATGTCTAGCTATGGGAAAAACTTCAGTTACAGTTCATATCTTTGTAAAAATCAAGTTGATCAAACTCAAAACAAAAACCACAGTAAACTAGGCTTCCTTTATTCCAGTGCTTGGGGAGTTACTTGAGGGTTTTCTTTCTTTATGCAATGACATTTTCCTGCATAGTATTCCTGGCACATACTGTTCAGCTACATCTAAAGAGGCTTTAAACAATGAGAGGTTGGAATATTTAGAGGACAAATTTAGAAGTGAGGGAGGGATTCTGCTGTACCAATTGAACTTCACCGTCTCCCTTTCCTTGGCATCTAGAGAAAGCTCCATTAGAAAAGCAAGAAAGCATGACAAAGTAAACCACAATTTTTTCCCTACTGAGAGCTTCAGACATACAAATGAGTTCATGCCAGATAGCAAGTGAGATTGTATCATTTCCAAACAACAGACTCAAAATAAAATAAAAAATGCAGGCACCTTGAGAGTCCTCTCAGATTCAAAAATACAGAGACTGTTTTGCAGAAGTAAGCTTTGCTCTTGGATTACAAATGTTTATGCCAAATTTCAGTTTCAAATTCTTTTGCCTGTTTGTGAGTATGTGTGAAATTATCAATCCTTGAAATCAAAGATTCATGATAACGGAGCTATTGACATTTTCTTGACTCTAGCATTGCAGATGTGATGCTAAGGACAAGAAACATTCCCATTGTTTGATGACAAAGGTTCCCAGGAAACACTAGCAGTAATCATTCTTCAAGCAGAAGATGATTTCTGTCATCTGGTTCTTGCAAATATAAATAAAGGACTCAATCTAATTTTTATACACTATTTCTACACTGTAAGAAACGGAACGATATTATCACACAGTCTGCAATGAAATCCATTACATAAGGATGAGATTATAACAAAGTATGTATGCACCACAAATGTTTTTGTTTTAAGCAGTGTTGTGAAGCAGAGGTTCACAACTGCACTTGTTGGCCTTGGTTAATGCAGAAACTCCATTTCTTGTGCTGTAGCTAAAGTGTTTCAGAGACAAATGTCGATACGCAGGCAGAGGATTAAACTGGTATTTGTTTGCTAGCATAAAAGGACTGTTATTAAAAGCTACCAAGGTGAAATGCTACCATTTCTTTTTTTTCCCTCAGCTGTGTCAAACTAAGTTATTTGAAAACAGAAATACAGACAATACCGTGTGGTACTCATCCCCAAGCCTGAAAGATCTCTAAATGAAGCACCAGCACTCCCTCGGAGAGAAGGGGAGTTGAGCCCTGGCAGGGTACAGTCCTCCTCCTTGAACTCACAGCTTAGCTCTGCTCTCCTGTTCCTCTGCAGCAGCAATGAGTTGGGAACACACTAGGACAGATTTGGAAGAGGTAACCAGAAAAACCTTTGTTGTTGGGGGAAACGAAAACCTTGGAAATATCTTTACTTTGCAATGTGGTATGATTCAGTGGGCCCTGAGCCAGCACTGGTGCAAGTCAGGCAGCCCAGGACCCTTCTCAGTGAGGATGACAGCTTGGCTCTACACAAGCAAGGCACCAAACTCAGGCTATTAGATTGTCACCGGCAGGACTGCGAAGATGCAGCTTCCCTTCCCTTCCCTTCCCTTCCATTCCTTTCCCTTCCTTTCCCTTCCCTTCCCTTCCCTTCCCTTCCCTTCCCTTCCCTTCCCTTCCCTTCCCTTCCCTTCCCTTCCCTTCCCTTCCCTTCCCTTCCCTTCCCTTCCCTTCCCTTCCCTTCCCTTCCCTTCCCTTCCCTTCCCTTCCCTTCCCTTCCCTTCCCTTCCCTTCCCTTCCCTTCCCTTCCCTTCCCTCTTCTTTAGTCTGACAATTTCGCAACCACTTAGGAGGAAAATCATAGAGTCATAGAATCATAGAATGGTTAGGGTTTGAAAGGACCTCAAAGATCATCTAGTTCCAACTCCCCTGCCATGGGCAGGGACACCCTCCACTACACCAGGTTGCCCAAAGCCTCATCCAACCTGGCCTTGAACACTTCCAGGGATGGGACATCCACAGCTTCTCTAGGCAATCTGTTCTAGTGCCTCACCATCCTCGGAGGGAAGAATTTCTTCCTTAGACCTAATCTAAATCTGCCCTCTTTCAGTTTAAAGCCATTGCCCCTTGTCCTATCACTATATATCCTTCTAAAAAGTTCCTCTCAGCTTTCCTGTAGGACCCCTTTAAGCACTGGAAGGCTGCAATAAGATCATCCTGGAGCCTTCTCTTCTCCAGGCTGAACAGCCTAACTCTCTCAGCCTGCCTTCATAGGAGAGTTGCTTCAGCCCTCGGATCATCTTCATGGCCCTCCTCTGGACCCGCTCCAGCAGCTCCATGTCCTTCTTGTGTCGGGGATTCCAGAGCCGAATGCAGTACTGCAGGTGAGGTCTCACAAGAGCTGAGTAGAGGGGCAGAATCACCTCCATTGACCTGCTGGCCATGCTTTTTTGGATGCAGCCCAGGATACGGTTGGCTTTCTGGGCTGCAAGCACATGTTGCTGACTCATGCTGAGCTTCTCATCCACCAGCACTCCCAAGTCCTTTTCCTCAGGGCTGCTCTCAATCCATTCTCCGCCCAGCCTGTACTTGCACTTGGGATTGCCCAACCCATGTGCAAGACCTTGCACTTGGCCTTGTTGAACTTCAATCGGTTCTCACAGGCCCACCTCTCCAGCCTGTCAAGGTCCCTCTGGATGGCATCCCTTCCTTCCGGCATGTCCACAACACCACACAGCTTGGTGTTGTCAGTAAACTTGCTGAGGGTGCACTCGATCCCACTGTCCATGTTGCCGACCAAGATGTTAAACAGCGCCGGCCCCAGTACTGACCCCTGAGGAACGCCACTCATCACTGGTCTCCATTTGGACATGGAGCCATTGACCACAACTCTTTGATAAACATAAACCACACAAACCCTGGAGTTATTGGGCAAACAGGTAGAGAAGGTACCAATCCAACACTCTGCATCTGAACATTTCTGTTTTATTCTTATTCAAGCTCTTTTTATATTCTGTGGCCTGAATCAGGATGTGCTCCCTCGTTATCATCTCTGAGTTCACAGGAAAGCATTTTCTTTCTCCCTCCTTCCTTCTTGCTGCAGGTTTATGGCCATTCAGCCACATGGAATCCATCACCTGCCTGGGTGCAACATGAGACAGGGCAACACCAGACAGAGAGTGAAAAATAAAAACTGAGAAAGTTATAACTTTCAATGTTTGCATTACCAAATCTATAATGAGGATAAATCTTCATAACCATATCCCAGCATCGGAAGATTATGCACAACTTCGAAAAGCAGATTTGACCCTCTGGCCATCCCCCCTGACAATCTGCATTGCAGATTTGCAGCAACTTTTACACAAAGATTTTCACTGCATTGTAGCAGTGTCTGCAAGCAAATGTCCACACTGGGGAGCGTGAGTTCTCAGGCTATCTCACGATTGTATCAGCACGGATGTGTCATTGCTGTTCTCACAAGGCATCATAAAGCCTTGCACAAAGTCATGTGAAAGTGAGTGAGAAATCAGCTGAATCTAATCAGAAGGAATGGGATAATTAATACGAACTCTGTGAGGAACTCTTTGTAAAGTGATATGCAGGGTTCTCTGTTTAGCAGCTCGTTATTCAACCAAGCCCCAGAAAAGCTTCGCTGTCTCCACGGAGCACAATGTAAATAGAAAAACAGCTTCATTTTCCCCATCCTGTCACTGCAGTCCATCATTTAAGATGATCATACTTTTCCATTTTTCACAGAAATTTTCCACAGAAATTTTCCACAATGTGGATAGGGGCATCTAAACTGTTATTAAAATGTGCTAGCTGAGGAAATGGAGGCAAGCTGGCCAGAGCTGCTTGGAGAGGGCAGCCCCACCACTCTCTGACTCCTCCTGAGTCTGCTCAAAGGGTGAGGAAACAAGCAAAAAATAACACGTTTCTGGTGAGACAAGGGAAGTATCAATGAAACAAGTTCTGCAAAGAATTTCAAGTTCATGTGGGGAGGCTTTCTTGGAAAGTAGCTTTCACTTTGAGAGATAACCAGATAAGCCCAGCATTGGCAGGAGATGTGGAATCTCACCCGCCCCATGACACTGCAATGTATGCAAAGGGAAATTTCAGTCAGCAGAGGGGAGAGAGGGAAAAGAAGCCTCAATCTGGTTGTTGCCAAAGTAATAGATCCAACATGACATGATATACTGTTTCTGCCACAAGCCAACCAGTATCACTTCTGCTTCATCATCCACCTTAAAGCATGGTAAATGCTCTTCCTTTCCCTACTGCCAAGGAAGTGTTTGCTAATGGACTACTGACAGATGGGTGAGAACATTTGTTTTATTTTTTTCCTTTTCTTTTCTTTATTTCTAAAAAAAAACCCAAAACCCTTGTGAAGAAACAAATGCCATCCATTCATCCATTTCTCTGCAGTCTAAGGAAATATAGGCAATCCTCTGTTGATATAAATAGCCTTTTTCAAAGTAAAAAAAAAAAAACAACCACAAACCTACTATGTCCTGTTATGTGAAATGCAACAGCGTGGCATTAGACTTTCTTTCAATTTGTTCAAGAAATGCAGTCATGTAACAGTCTTAGGCACAATGAAGCCGTGCTCCGTAGCTGCTGCTGACCAACAGCAAGCAAGAGACCATCTCAGCTGTAAGGCGAGGACATATAACCAATGTGCCCCAGGTTTCAGTGTAAAATCTAGGTAGGAATCAAGGCCAATTCATGAGCAAAGACATAATTTAGCTGGAGAGCTGCACAGTGAACACTTTTCTATCTTTATTTTTCTCGTTTTCAGTGTCCACAGTCACAATGACTTTTCTTCCGAGGACTTCTGTAGAGAAGTGCCAGGTAGAAATGCATGTGGCCACGCGGAGTATTGCATGTTCAGGGGCCTTTACCTATCTTCAGTGTGTTGGACTCACTGTGTTAGGGCAAAACATCTGCCTAGGATTCAGATTTCCCAGCTGTGTCTTCTTTCTCTGCCCAGAAACTCTCTCCAGACAGGATCTGACAAATACAGGTCCATTTGGCCTGATTTTCTAGATGTTCAGCAGTCCAGAAGGAGTGATATTTTGTCAGAAAATGAGACAAGATTAACAAAACCCAGACACGTGACAGCTGTATCTCCTCCAACACACATGGACTTGGTGCATGCTCCCCTGGAAGACGCTTTCATCTTTGTATCTCAGCTTCAATACCCTCTGTTACAAACCGGAGCCTGTTGTATCAATTCACCCTTTTTCCAGCAAATCTCAGCTCAGCCTTGCTTCTGGACTCCTGTTAGTGAGCCCTGACAGGCAGCTGAGGAAATTAGAGTGTATTGCCTAACTGCAAGGTCTGGGACAACCAAAAGTAACCGCAAATCCCAGACAGTGGTTAGTACATAAATGTGAGGCTTGTCATACATTTAGGGGATGTCTCAGGGGAAAGAGAGAAATAGAGATCAACCCTAAATCCATGGCTGATGATGACATGGAAATGAAGGAACAGGAGCATCAACCAAGGAGATGTGGGCTCCTGAAATGTTCTCTGGAAGAGCAAACAGCACTGCTGAATTTAAATATCATAACTGAGACACTCAATTTCCAAATAAGCTGCAGTTTAGCTGAGCTGTCCTAAGAGCAGCAAGTATGTTTGTGGTAGAACAGATGTTTCCTGGGAGCATGTAGCTATCACTCCACTTGAGCAGAATGGCAGTTATACCAATAAGGCAATAAAACTCCCTCCCAGAACAAGAGTTCAAACCAAAATCAGAATAGCTGAATGTATTTTTTCCCATTTTCTTCTTCCTTTTTCTTTCTTTAGCCACATTAGATCTGTTAGAAAGATATTTTTCTTTCATTCATGTTTCACGAATGCAAAATCCTGTGCAACATGTTCAGATTATAGATATAATAGACAGACAAATGGCAGCTGCCAAAGCCAGGAGGGGAAAAGTTTAAAAAAGCTAATGGTTTCATAGATCCTTACAGTTTTATTTTCCTTTGTTTGCTTGTTGCTGTTGCCTGGTACATAGTAGTTTCTGGTAAGAATCCCTAAAACCGATGTTTTTGAGACGTGAAACACTCTGTATGTTATTTATGTCAGAATCAATAGAACAGTTTATATTAAAAAAATGCATTGCAGCAGTCAATTCAAACAGAGCAATTTGTATGCAAGTGGAACTGATCAATCCAATAAAAATGATTGCCAGGTCTCCTGAGCCTTATAGAAATACTTTCAATAAAGACATTTTTAATAAAAAAAGGAATTAAATATATCGCAGTGTAGGATTCAAATGGAAAGCAAACCTTTTCTGAATAACTGAGGAAAATAACTTACACTTTGATTAAAGCCTGTTTTTATTGAATTATTGGTGCAGTATGGATATTTTAGTAAGGAGTATTATTTAGTTTTAAATCCTGGATTGTTCACTCAGATCCTTATTGTCCATACAGTTGTTTCAGGGGGAAGTGCTTAACTCCAGAATCACTTCTCTTCCCGGATTTAAGGATACAAGTTGTGTCTTTAAGCTTGCACTGCTTAAAGGGTCAGAGAAGAGAGATGAAGGAAAAGTGTTTCCTTTCACTCAGCACTCCTTTAACTCATCAGTGCTCAGAGTCAGGCTCAGGCTGTACTCAGCCTAACACAGATGTGACTGTAAGAAATTTTGCTTCTTACGTGTCAGAAAGGGTCTGAAATACCAGCCTAAGAAGATGACACTTTCCCTAAAAAAACCCCAAATTTTCTGCGCTAGAGACTACAGTGTATCTGTATGTTTTTAAGGGAGTCGCCCTTCACTGGAAAGCAAAGCACACGGTTAGCTGGTGTTTAGCTGAGTCAGCGCTAGCAGCAAAGAAACGATGCTTCCATGGAAGGAGAGGACACCTCTTCAGATTTGGATAATACAACTCAGCCTTCCTTCTGACTGCGGCAGGGACAATTTTATCTTAGGACTCCCCCGTTCAAGTTCTTTTAACCATGGTTGGTTTCGTTCCAGCTTCCAGAGGTTGGGTTATGACATGGTTGGGTACACGGTGATACAGTAGGTGTGATCCGCCACGTGTCATTGCCTTTGCGTGAGGTGAACGGGCACTTGCCTTCCTGCGTCTCTGCAACTGATCAAAGGCAATAACACTGCTGTTTGCTATGCACGTGACATCTGTTATCTTCCAGTAACATGAGCTTGTGTGGTGATGACCGGCTTACACACCATATCTGGATAGGTGTGGAACACTCGCCAGAGGGTTCTTATGTCACAAGATGAAACAGTCACTTTTGTGCTATGGCCCAAGTTTTTTCCTTACACTACAGCTAGATTCCAATAGGCATCTGCTGGTTTGCTGGTTAGAAGGAAACCTAACTTGTTAATACTTGCTTATAAAGAAAGTCCTCACTCAGGTTTCTCAGACGTAGACATTGGGTTTGTAAATCATTTCCAGGCTATGATCTGGCTGGAGGTACTCGGTGTCTGTAGGATTCATTTTTGAAATTAGTTTCAGCCAATGAACTCACCTTTGACTGTCTTACCCTAAATTTATAAGCCTCTCTGTAAACCCAGATAAAACATCCTCCTGCTCACTCATCAAAGAGTTGTGCCCACCCAAACTCTGTTGCTTTTTGATGAGAAAGGCAGAGAGTCAGGTTACAGAGCTGGTGGTTTTAGAAGCCATTTCTCTCGTCTACTGCAATTGCTTCAACCTCTGGGGAATCATAACTATTAACTGTGCAATAATTACATCAGCAGCAATCAAATCATAGAACTGAGGCCTCCCCACCACAGTCACAAGCCCAGATGATGGAGACAAAACAAGAAGTGTTGCCACTAGTCACCATCAGGCAGACTTAGGCTTGCGTATTTGTGGGGTACATGAAATGAATGACCTTTGGTGTGATACACACTTAGTCATTAATACACAAAACCCAGTCATCCAGCCTACCCCTTCTCCTACATTACCAAACTGTTTTCATATTCCAGAAAATAAGTATTCCTGTGAAGTCATCCCTCCCAGGCTGCTCTCTTTTCCTAGATTATATCCCTTTCAACTTGAGACCAAAACTCCAGATAGCAACATGAGGAAAGCAATAATTAGAGACATATTTAATTAACCTCTAACATTTAGACTCACAGGTACAAGAGTAATCGTTCCTGATGTCAAGGTTGCCAGTGACATATGGCAGCATAACATAGGTCTGTGTGAAACAGACATAAATGAATGTCTAAAATGAGTAACCAAGCTCACAGTGAGAAATAGGCAAGGTAGTTTGGAAGACAAGATCAACCAGTTATCTTTTGACATTGCAGTGTCATTTTTGAGAGCTATTTCTTTATCGAGGAGAGCCAAAACAAATTCAAAAGCCTGACAGTGACCATCACCAAGGAGGAATATGCCTTTACTAAACGTATTTATTTCTTCCTCTGATGCTTGGTGATGTGCTCCATCAGATTCAAGTCCACTAGAGGGTCAAGGAGGCTGAATCAGACGTCAGCATGACAAAACCTGTCTGGAAAAACACTGCCTGATTTTATCTTCAAAAAGACAGAGCTGTTATCACAAGCCCTCAAACTTTCACTCACATGACCAGTAACTCATATCAATGTATTGCCAGTACACACTTGCTTGATTTCTTATTCTAATTGTCCTCATATTCCCCGGGTTTGTCCTGATAGTTAATGTTAGTCACCCATCTTTTCATGGAATTTATCCATCAGAAAATTGTGCCTTTAAAAAACTCAAACCTCTATTTTATGAAATTTTAAAGCAGGGAGAAAAACCCTAAGAGCTTTCTTACAACAACGTTAATTTCTTCATTTTGACCTGAGGTATATTGAAGATTATTGTTCTTATGCTAGCAATAAATTTGAACATCAAAACAAAATGCTGCAACTTCATTGAAATGGATAACTGGTAATTCTGACATAACCTAAAAAGGTATTGTGTCAATGTTTTAAAATTGTAAAGTTTTACTGTGCTTTGGAACAAGAAGAATCATTGGCACAGTACCATGATGTTCCCTAAGGCAATCATGCACGTTAACCACAAACACAGATAAAAATTTCTCAAGAACAATCTCTATATGTTTTCCCAACCACAGAGCACACGGAGGTAAAATGTCATGCATTAGCCCTTTTAATAAACAGTTTCAAATTATTGAAAATACTGAAGTAGAAATTTCAGATTCAAAATCCTGGATTTGGGGGAACTGCAGATGGAGAGCTGAGACCCAGCAGCTACTTTGTGTTCCACAGACAGTGCTTTCATTACGATACAGTCATTTGATGTGACAGGGATCATACACATTCCCAAAAGCAGCTCCTCTGGCTTACAGTCCTTGAGCAGTCATAAAAATAAGATGTCTCTTGAGACATTTCAAAGATAAGGCTGGAGAGAGAAGGGCCATGTGGTTTACAACACTCTTGGATAAATCCAAAATAACCCTCTCCTCTCATGACACACCAAGACAATTCATAAAGTATCCAGTTGTCTTCCTGACAGCAGACAGAAGTGCTGTGCTAGGGGACCAAAATATGAAGAAAGTATTTGGAGCTTTGTCATTTTTCCAGAACACTCATGTTTTTGTGAAAATAAACTCTCACTAGCATCTTTGCAATAAAATTTGATTTTGGTGTTGGGTTTTTAAGCACGCAGCCCCAACACCTCCACCCCTACCCCACCCACCAGCTTCTGCCCCCAGGAGGATGGCTGCTGAGGAGACTGCCCTGCAACATCCCGTCTCTGTCAGCAGGATCACAGACAATTTATTGAAGATTTACACAGCCTTGTCAGTTTGTGCCTTTAGGGCATCTGGTGTTTAGTCACACAATTGTATGAAGGAGGCCTATTAGGCTTAATTTCTGCCAAGTTTGCTGCAATTAGTAGAGATGCTCCCGGTTTGCAACATCTGTGCAAAGCATGTTCTGGTATGGTGTTTTCTGTCCTTCTTCCCTCCCTTCCCCACCTCCTCTCCGGGATGTCCTCCTCCTTCTCCTCCTCTCTGCCTTCCCACAGCGCTGAACCGCACAGCAAGAAGGGCAGCATCGGGCTGCGTCTCCGGAGCCGGGGCCGCTGGGGTGGCCCTGCCATCTGGGTGCCCCCGGCATCACCCACCTGGCACAGCTCCTAGCAGGAGCAGGGCTGAAGCTTTTGATCTGAGATCAGAGGGGGGCAAGGAAGGAGGCTTCACGTCAGTTCCCTTGCCAACTGGGGTGGTTAATCTCTACTCGTACCTACAGCAATAAAAATTGACGTTTACATAACACTGGTGGTTCACCATGGAAGCCCTCTGTGAAGCCTGTCCCGGCCTCAGGTCAGGGGACAGCCCTGTTCCTGGAAGAGGAGCTCCTCACTGCCAGGGAGGGATGAGAAAGGCTCCCTGCCCCTTTTGGATGATGGCTCACTCTCCAGCAAGGGGCTGAGTGGACTTGTGCTGAGGATAACACAGTGATGGGGGTCAGCACCCACCTGCCTGAGCCCTTACCACAAGCAAAGACTGCTCTAGCCACACAGGACTACAAAAGTTGATTTAAAGTGGTCCCAAAGCAAATCTTTACCATTTCTTCCCTCCTGTGTTGCATACAAAAGAAAAACCTTGAAGTGTTATTTTATCTCTTTTTTTTTTTTTTTTTTTTTTTTTTTTTTTAATATAAAACCAAATGTTGAGTCCCACCTTCCTTATTTCTGCTGTAAGGTTCCTCAGAGGGCTGGGAAAAATAGGGAGCTGCAGCATCGCAAGCATCAAACAGCAGAACCCTGAGCAACGGGAATATATTTCATGTAAAATGCTGCTTGTGTTAACATCTCTTCAGCACAAATGCCTGTAAGAACACTCAAGGGACAAACTCTCTTTGTGGAAATTTCAATATTGCTGCCTCTTTCTCTGCAGGGAAGAAAGGATTACTTTCCAAAATGGGAAGGAAAAGTGCGACATTCTGGATATTTCTAAAGGAGAAAAATAAACATATAGTGTTTTGAATGAAGCGTTTAAAATATTGACATTGTTTGGAATGTGATATGTACAATAAATTAGTAAATACATAGAGAATTATCTATCTATATAGAGAACTCTGCCTGTATGCTATATATAGATGTGTCTATATAGATAGAGGGAGACACATAGAGATATAGAAAGAAATGCATTCCAAAAGTGTTACGGGCAGTGCGACACGTCATAGGACACTAGACAAGAAATCACAAAGCCTGGGATTGAAGCCTGGCTCTTCCACTGAGTTTTGGTATCATCTTGGGGAAAGTATTTCATTTTTCTATTTGTCTCTTTCTCTTCTCTTTATGTGCTTAATCTGTATCCCTAAGGACTTTCAACTGCCATGTGTTGGTATAAAGCTTTTCACCGTAGAGATTTCTAGGTGCTGCTACCATCATCCTCAGTGGTTCAATCCAACCCTCTTTTTGAGGACTGTCTGTAAATCTGGGAATGCAAAAGAGACAAGTATGTTCCCTGTAGATCTAACAGCTTCCAGATTGCAAGTCTAACAGTTTCAGTTCCCTCTAGTTTACAAAAGACTATGCTTTGAAATGTCAAATTTCAGACACATTTAAGCAAAAAAAAACATGTCTAGGTTAAGATTTAGAAACTAGCAGCAAGTGTTCATATCCTTATGGATCACAGGCCTTCCATTCTGCACCTCCGAACTGAGTAAGTAAAAAACTTTTTTAACAAGACCAAAATGAAGAGATTCCCATGTAAAAACAGAACTGTAAAGATGAGTGGGTTTTGCTGCAGAGAAATACTCAGTCCTGGCTAACAGGCCGATTTAATTGAGGCTGGCTTAAAGAACTGAGCTTTCCATCACTACAGAAGTCTTTTTGGTTGTATATCTTTGGAAAATGATTCAGTAGAATTCAACACCAATTATTAGTTAGTTAGTTAGTATACTTACTTAATTTTCACTGTAGGGAGAGGGGTTAGGAGTGTAACTGTGCAGTAAGCTCTTGCTAAGGGAGCAGCAGGAACCTGCCAGGGTCCCCCATCCTTCCCACTTGCTCTGAGCAGGCAGATAAATCCAGACTAGCTTTTTTGGTGGAAGTGATAATTTCAACCAGCCTTGACTGAGTGTGAATGGAGACAGTGCTCTCCCAATTCTTCCATGATAATTCTCCCAAGAGAGGGCATCAGACATAGTTCTCCATCAACTAGGTCAGACTTGTTACCTAAGCAGGACCAAGGGAGCAATATGGGGAGGACAGAAGAATTTGGTACACATATAAGAAAATTTAATCCACAATAATGATGTGCACATCAAAGAATTTGCAAGCATGCGTTATAGGTGGAGATATAGCAGGTGGTGGGGGATTTTTTTATGAATTCTTTCTAAATGCAAGGAAAGCAGAGATAATGGCACATTCATGCAGCTGCATGCTGCCTGGCTATTTTCCATTTCTTAAAGGCTTAAATATTTGAATTCTAGTGGTCTGGCTATGGATTTTGTGTTATAACCACTTTATAAATTGCTTCAAGTATTTGAATTTTATGCTGTCAAAGACAGTAAGGGTAGAGTGAAATTTGTTTGTTTGTGTGTATATATATGTTTTTGATAGAGGAATCAAATGTTTATTATGATTCAGCCATGATGCTTGTTAGAGCACCCTAGAGTATAAAAATGTATTGTCTATAGATATGCAGTTCAGATCTAACAACAGACAATTCATTCTGTATATTAAATTCTGCTCTGAAAACTTCCTGTTAGGAATACATCTTCTCCGTAAAACAAAGAAAAAATAACCTAACAATATGTAACTTCAAAATAGTGATACCACCTCACTGGGTGGAGAACAGCATAGATCAGTTTTTCCAAGATATACACAGTGAGACAAATCACTGTTTCTACTGGTCAGCTCTATTTTGCTCAAAATGTCTTTTGCATTTGCTTTTTTGTTTGTTTGAAACATCTTCATTTCTCTTGTAACAACTCATAAAGGATTTTCATTCAGAGTAACTATAATATAATCACATGGCAAAAGGAAAATAGGAGACAGCGTATGTCTGTATCTATGCACACACATATGCATATATTTGTTTTGAAATAGTTAAACTCAATGCCTTAATGTGACAGGGGGTTAGAAAACATACATGAAAGGGATGTATTTACTACCTAATTTACTAGTATAAAAGATATTAATTCTCTAAGGCTCTATATGGTCCTTTATAAAGAAAGAGACTGTACGCACCTTGTATCTTACCCTACCATATGGCAACTCATACTTGAAAGAAAAAAAATCACCCAGAACTTCACCCAAATCTCAGGCTAATTCAGAACGATCTATCACAGAATCACAGAATCACAGAATGTTAGGGGTTGGAAGGGACCTCAAAGGATCATCCAGTCCAATCCCCCTGCCGGAGCAGAATATCTGCTATGATATCTATAATATAATATCTATATCTGCTTATGAGGTTAAATACATTTTAAACATTGATGGTTCCTCTTTACAGAGCTCAGACTGGCTCCCTCACCTGCCGACTCCAGCCTTTGCTGCCCAGAGTGCCTCTATCACGCTCCCGAGCTCCGCTGCTGCTCCTGAGCAGCTCTCGCATCTGCTTCTCGAGGTACTACTGAGAGCAGCTAATCAGATGGCAGCCCTCACCAGCACAGCATGTAGTGCATGAAATGAATTTAAACACCCAAGGAAGTGTCCATATTCCTCTGGGAGCAGAGGAGCCCTGCAGCAGGGCGTGTGGCAGCAAGGGTGACAGGTCCAATGCACCCTGGACAATTGAGCATCTTCCCTTCCAGCTCAGGAGGGTGCTGAGCCCCAGGCCAGGACCTCCTCTCCTTCACTAAAGTCAGGGGGAGTTTCTCGGCAGCTGAGGAAAGAAGACAGGAGCCAAATAGCAGCATAGGGGAGAGAAAGAGAGCAGACCGGTGCTTTGGAAGGTGGTGACAAGCTTTGGCAAAGAATTCAAACTTTTTACCAGAAACAGAAACTCCCCCATTCGCTGCAGGAGCGCTCCTTCCAGGCTCAATCCCTTGTCTGTGGGCAAACATGGACACACTCATCCTCTCCGCTGCTGGAGCTCTGCTCAAAGGGTGAGACCTTTGCAACGACTTTGAACATGCCAGTGTATTGTGGCTGATCTGCAGAGCACAGAAGGCTGGGCAGTAGGGGTTGGTCACTTGGTCACTAAAGCAAGATAAGACGTTTTCACTGGCATCATCCAACTCAAATATCGGGCTCTGTTTGTTCAGATGATCTCTCTGCTACTTCCCTCCCTTGCTTAGCCGCACAGCAGAGCTTGAACTAAAAGAAAACAAGACAGCATGGGAGAGAGAAGAAACTCCTCCTGCTGCTTTTAATCTGCCATTTCAATAACACTTGCTTCTCCACCGTCAGCAGCACCATGCTCAGCACAGCCAGTTTCCCTGGTCTGCTCCGAACTGCGTAATCGAACTAATTGCACTATAGCCTGGGGCAGGGGGAAGAAGCTCCCACGGTCCTCTGACAGGGAAGGGACTGGTTGGTGCCAGAAGCCAGCACAGGTCTTGAGACATGGGTGATCTCACCTAATAAGAGAATTCAGCAAAATGTGGAGGAAAGAACCTAGCTACAAAGAGCAGTATACAAAAAAATGACAAACTTTCTTTTGGATTAACTTTTCTAGCCTATAACAAGCACATCTCAGATGGAAAGACTCCAGGAGACGTGGTAAGCACATGCATCATAAATGCTCTCTCTGAATGGCAGAAGAGACCGACGTGCCATCAGAAGGATCTCTGTTAGAGAAAAAATGTGAGAAGAAATGGTGAAATAGCTGGGAATAACTCAGTTCAAGGAGGAAAGGGTTGATAGAGCAAGAGTTCTCTTCCACTTTTATATTTGAATGCAAAAGTTTGCAAGCAGTTTTTGATCTATTGGGCCCTCTACTCTTAACGCTGTTACCAGTCAAGCTCAGCTTGTAGGAGCTGGTCAGAAAGAGGCCAGGTATGTCCCAGCTGTGGTAGATGATACCCCAAAATGAAGCTGACGTAAGAACTGGGCATTCTCTGGACAGACCTCTGATGGTTCATGGAGTCTGGAAGATCTTCCGACATCAAATCTTTAACAGTGATCTTTTCCAGGGAAGTTTCCCTTTCAACATTTCTTATGTCAACAATAAGGATTTTTTTTTTAAAATTCTCCCTGTAACTCTTAATCTCTCTCCCTTTCTTTTAGTTTGGGCAAATGGATAGTTAGGCAAGAGATGCAGGGTGCAGGACAGTACCTGCCAACAACACTACAAGTGCAGTCAGAGGATCGATATCCCACAGCTGAAAAGCAGGTTTTAAGCCAACTCTTTCAGCATTAGTGTCTTTGTACCACATAGGGGAAAAAAAAATACAGTCATAAAGTCCTTGCTCAGTAACAAAACAGTTGTGTTCAATGTTTTCAGCTCTGTCCCTGAGTTCTCTCTGCCACTTTTCCACTGACCCTCTAACACAACCTTGTGGAAACAATTTCACCACTCTGTGCCTCTACTCCTCATGCTCCGTGTTTGGACTGCAAGCTCCACCAGGTAGCGAGGGGATGAATGTGTGTACCTGGTAGGATCCACATGTGCTGAGGAGATGCTAGAGACACCCCACAGGACTGATTTGGTGGACATGGCTTAGCCTAATTTTTACAGTGTTCTCAGTGAACACAGTTAAAAGCCCTGGCATTTTAGGTTTTCATAAGCCTAAAGATGGCTGAAGTTGAGTATCTACAAATCTGAGCAACTATTTGCCTGTGCAAGACGGAGGACTCAGGAAACCATAGGTCGGTCAGCCTCATCTCCATCCTTGGGAAGACAATGGAATAGCTAATTCTGTACACCACTTTCCAGCACATGAAGGACAAGAACGTCATCAGGAGTAGTCAGCATGGATTCATCAAGGAGAAGGCATGGTTGACCAGCTTGAGAAACTTATATGACAAAATTACAGGCTTGGTAGGCAAAGGGAGAGCAGTGGACATTGCCTGCCTAGACTTCAGTAAGGCATTTGACACTGTCCACATAAGATCCCCATAGACAAGCTGATAAAGTACGGGCTGGATGAGCAGACAGTGAAGTTGAAATCTATCTGAACAGCCTGGCCCGGAGGACGGTGTGATCAGTGACATGAAGTCTAGGTGGAGGCCAGTGACTAGTGGTGTACCCCAGGGAGTACTGGACTGGGTCTAGTCCTTTTCAACATCTTCATTAACGATGTGGGTGATGGGACAGAGTGTATCCTCAGCAACTTTGCTGATGACACCAGATCAGGAGGCATGGCTGATATGTCAGAGGGTCGTGCAGCCATCCAGAGGGTTCGACAAGGAGAAGTGCAAAGTCCTGCACCTGGTGGGGAACAATTCCACGCACAAGTATATGTCGGGGGCTGCCCAGCTGGAAAGCAGCTTGGCAGAAAAGACTCATGGGTCTTAGTGGACACTAAGTTGAACAAGAGCCAGTGTTGCATTTTAGCCCAGTCGGAAGCTAAGCTACCATGTGGTCGCTCACTCACTCCTTCCCCTCCGTGAGGAGGAGAGGAGAAAAACATAACATAAGGCCTGAGAGTTGAGATAAGAAGAGGGAGGAATCATCCATGAACCGTGGCCCCAGGCAAAACCAGACTTGGCTTGGGGATAAGTCAATTCAATTTATTAACAGTTACTTGAGAGGATAACAAAAAACAAAGCCAGATCTTAAAAACACCTTTGTCCCATCCCTCCCTTCTTCCTGGCTCTACCTCCTCCCCCAGGGGCTCAGGGGGAAGCGGAATGGGGGGTTGCAGGTCAGTTCATCACACATTGTTTCTGCTGCTCCTTCCTTAAAGGAGGACGACTTCTTACGCTCTTTTCCCCTGCTCCAATGGATCCCCTCCTCATGGGACAGTCCACAGACTTCTCCAACGATGCAATCCTTCCTACAGGATGCAATCCTTACCCATCAGATTGCTCCAGCATGGACTTCTTCCCCACAGAGTCACAGCTTCTTAGGGAGCTGCCACCTGCTACCATATAGAGTTCTCCACAGGTTTCAGATGCATCTCTACTTTGTTGTCAGCCTCCAGCAGCTCATGGAGACCATTCTCTACGGCTTCCTTCAGCCACAGGCATCTCTGCTCCAGTGTGGGGTTCTCCAAGGGCTGTGGGTGGATCTCTGCTCCACCGCTAACCTCCATTGGCTGCAGGGGGGCCGCCCGCCATCTCACCACGGGCAGCAGGGGAATCCCAGCTCCGGCACAGCTCGTCCTGCTGCATCTTCACTGCTCTTGGTGTCTGCGTAGTCATTTCTCTCAAATCTCAATCCTCTCTCCACTGCGGCTGTGCCAGGCCTGATGAATCTTGACAGTCACAGCAGGATGAACTCCACCCAGCGGGCACTCAGGAAGCAGGACACTTCGGAGCTCTCCAAGCTGCACCGTCACAGCTGTCTCCAGTTGAGTGGCAGTGGCCCAGTGTGGGCAGTTGCCCACCCAGGAGGTCAGAGAGGGGAGGTGGAGGCAGCCCCCCACCTCTCTGCTCTCTTCACTGCAGGTCCAAGCCTGGTTCGGGCTCCTTTGTCCCCATCTTAAATAGGACATTTGCGGAGGTGTTGATTAGCTCAGCCCTGGCCAGAGGGGATGAGGGGGTTTGACCTGGCCAGAGGCCGCCCTGACCGGTTTTGGAGCCAGGGAAGCTTTTTCACAGCTACTTACAGGGGCCACCTTTGCAGCCCATCCCCTGCTACCAAAACTCCATCACATAAGCCAGCACAGCCAGTAATGTGCCCTTGCAGCCGATGGTATCGTGGGCTGCATTAAACAAAGTATTGCCAGCGGGTGGAGCGAGGTGATCCTTCCCCTCTTCTCAGCACTGGACATATTGGAAAGAGGTCAGCAGAGTCACAAAAGAAGATGTTTCAGCAATTGGAGCTTTTCTTCTGTGAGGAAAGGCTGAGAGAGATAGGACTGTTCAGCCTGGAGATAAGAGGGAATCAGAGGGAATCTCATCAATGTATATAAATACTAAAAGGAAGGGTGCAAAGAGGACAGAGCCAGGCTCTTCTCAGTGATGCCCAGTGACAGGAACAGAGGCAATGGGCAGAAACTGAAACACAGGAGGTTCTGCCTGAACATCAGGAAACACTTCTCCACTGTGGAGATGATCAAGCACTGGCACAGGCTGTCCATGGAGGCTGTGGAGTCTCCATCCTTGGGGATATTCAAAAGCTGCCTGGGTATGGTCCTAGGCAACTGGCTTTAGGTGGCTCTGCTTGAGCAAGAGGAGTTGGACAAGATGACCGCCAGAGGTTCCTTCCAAACTCAATCATTCTGTGAGTCTGTGGTTTGGGCTACTGGTCAGAGTCTTCTCAAGACCATCTCACGATTTCATAGACTTCAGTATTTGGTGTGTTCAAACATTGCATATCATTTCTACCCCTGGCTTCCAGCTGGGGGTGCCAATGTGACACATCGTTTGCAATAGACTGTTCATCTGATAAAAATATTGTCATGTCATGTTTTGAGCTGCTCAGATCTCCCGTTTGTGATTTGATATTACAGCTAAGCTGATCTATTGACTAGCTAATCTGAGAGGGGCACTAGCTACCTGGAGAGGTGGAGACAGAGGGTTTGTAAGACTCAGACATTTTCAACCATAACATCCTATGAAAGACGCAGTATGACCAATGGGTCTGCCCTTCTTGAATGTCAAGGCATACCTCAGACTTCTTGGACTCAGTCTCTTCCTGACGCTGAAAAAGGCAGAGCAGCTATGCTAAGACACATGGAAAATAAGGAAGTGATTGGTGACAGCCAACCTGTCTTCACTAAGGGCAAATTGTGCCTGAAAAATTTGGTGGCCTTCTATGATGGGGTTACAGCATTGGTGGATAAGGGAAGAGCAACTGACATCATCTACCTGGACTTATCCAAAGCATTTGATACTGTCCCACACGACATCCTTGTCTCCAAACTGGAAAGACATGGTTTTGATGGATGGACCACTCGGTGGATAAGGAACTGGCTGCATGGTCGCACTCAAAGAGTTGTGGTCAACGGCTCGATGTCCAAGTGGAGGCCAGTGACGAGTGTCAGGGGTCAGTACTGGGGCCAGTGCTATTTAACATCTTTGTTGGTGACATGGACAGTGGGATCAAGTGCACCCTCAGCAAGTTTGCAGATGACACCAAGTTGTGTGGTGTTGTGGACACGCTGGAGGGAAGGAATGCCATCCAGAGGGACCTTGACAGGCTGGAGAGGTGGGCCTGTGAGAACCTATTGAAGTTCAACAAGGCCAAGTGCAATGTCTTGCACGTGGGTTGGGCAATCCCAAGCGCAAGTACAGGCTGGGTGCAGAATGGATTGAGAGCAGCCCTGAGGAAAAGGACTTGGGAGTGCTGGTGGATGAGAATCTCAACATGAGTCAGCAATGTGCGCTTGCAGCCCAGAAAGCCAACCGTATCCTGGGCTGCATCCAAAGAAGTGTGGCCAGTAAGTCGAGGGAGGTGATTCTGCCCCTCTACTCTTGTGAGACCCCACCTGCAGTACTGCATTCAACTCTGGAGTCCCTAACACAAGAAGGACATGGAGCTGCTGGAGTGAATCCAGAGGAGGGCCATGAAGATGATCCGAGGGCTGGAGCACCTCTCCTATGAAGGCAGGCTGAGAGAGTTGGGGCTGTTCAGCCTGGAGAAGAGAAGGCTCCAGGATGATCTTATTGCAGCCTTCCAGTGCTTAAAGGGTGCCTACAGGAAAGCTGGACAGGGACTTTTTACAAGGGCATGTAGTGACAGGACAAGGGGCAATGGGTTTAAGCTGAAAGAGGGTAGATTTAGATTAGATCTAAGGAAGAAATTCTTCCCTCTGAGGGTGGTGAGGCACTGGAACAGGTTGCCCAGAGAAGTTGTAGATACCCCATCCCTGGAAGTGTTCAAGGCCAGGTTGCATGAGGCTTTGAGCAACCTGATCTAGGGAAAGGTGTCCCTGCCCATGGCAGAGGGGTTGGAACTAGATGATCTTTGAGGTCCCTTCCAACCCTAACCATTCTATGATTCTATGATTCAATTAAGGGTAATACATCATGGCTCTTCCTGAATGTTACTGATTCATGGCATCAAAAATGATGTGCCTGGTATTGAAATGGGGATATCTGGCATTATCCTTTTCCTCTCCTACAGGAATATCACAATGATTAACACTGAGTTTTCAGTATCAGCCCCAGGAAGACGCTGAATGAATGCCTTGATGAGATGAATGCATCACTTCACATGTCATGGAGCTATGGTCCCAGGCTGTCTGCAGACTCATATCTGCCTTGCTTACCTTCTTTTCTCGTTTTTGATGTTTTCCTTCCCAGTCACAGCACCACAGTCCTTGGTATTAAATGAAAACAGAGTTTACAGAGATTAAGATAGTACCTCAGGAGAAAGGCGCAGCTACAGAATTGGTACATATAGGATATTTCCAAAGTTGCTTCCAGTAATTTGCAGCTGTTAACACAGCACCTTGGTTGAGTCCAGGAAGTACCAGTACTAATGCTAGTCCTTGGAAAAAAAACCAACAAAAAGAGATGAGTGATTTGCCAGCTCATATTTTCTTCATCTTAAATCACTTGTTTAAATTCATCAGAGCACTGGCGAGCAGCTTTGTGCATTCAAGCCTTTCCACTGAAGGTCAGAATAAATTGATATAGGACTTAGAATACTGAAATTTTAACTTTGCAGTCATTATTTTGACTGTTGTTTTCCATATGCCTGCCCTGTTGAGGGAGACTCTTTGTAAGCTACTGCATCTTTTAAAGAGAGGAAGAGATTAAACTTTATTTTGGTGGAAGAGGTTACAAAGATGTGTATAGGAGGAGTTTGCCCTGAGGGTCTGAATATGCCCCATTTAGGGGTGCTGGAAGAGACCACTGGTCCTCACCCACTCTTTAGCTGCCTATCACCACCTCCAGCCAAAGGCTCCTGCCCCCCTGACCAGCCAGCAGACCCGATCATCTAAGCCCTCTCTAACCCTCCTTAGTCATAACAACCAGGGAGTGCTTAAACCATTGGGTTCTACAGCTCCAGCTTATTTTGCCTGAAGCAGGTGAAACAGCTCTTCTGGCAGAGGGGATAGTGAAAAGCAGCTGGAGGAGACCCATGATGAGTCACTTCTGGATGTAGACCTGTTTGCTCACCCTTTATCAGCTTGGACTCTGTCACCATGCAGGGAAGGTGTCAGATTCAAGATGCATCTAAACAGTGATGAACAAGGTTGAAAAAGTAGTCCATCACAAACCCAGCAGCAACTGGCAGGCCTAGGCTCGTGTATGAGCTTCATTTTTGGAGTATTATGGGCCTTATACGCAGCAAACTAAAACCACAATCCAAATCCAAACAACCACTGATATCTGGGGAATTCTTTCCAAGTGTTGTCTTCCAGGCCTACTTCTGCTATCAACAATAATGTAATTTAATAACAGCAATACATTAACAAAGTAAAACACATACCACAGTGAAAACAGTAGACTTATTGGATACATGAAATTGTGTTGAAGGAGCACTGCAAATTTCATAAGACCATTCTCCTCTCCTGTCACAGAATCATAGGACTGCTGAGGCAGAAGGCACCTTTGGAGATCATTTAGTCCAACTCCCTGTTCAAAATGAGATCAACTACAGCACATTGCTTGGGGTTGTTCCAGACAGGTTTTGAGTATCTCCAAGGGTAGTGGCTTCACAACTTGCCTGGACAAGCTGTTCCAGTGTTCCATCACACTTGCAGTGAGAATATTTTTCTCTTATGTTTAAATGGAATCTCCTGTGTTTCGGTTCGTGCCCATTGCTTCTCATCCTGTTGCTGGGCACCACTGAGAAGAGCCTGGCTCTGTCTTCTTTGAGCCATCCCATCAGGTATTTTTAGATAACAGTAAGACCCCCCTCAGCCTTCTCATCTCCATGCTGAACAGTCCCAGCTCTCTCAGTCTTTCCTCATAGCAGAGATGCTCCAAGCCCTTCAATCATCTTCATGACCCTTTGCTGGACTCCCTCCAGTATGTTCATGTCTGTCTTGTACTGGAGAGCCCAATACTGGACCTAGTACTCCAGACATGTCTCACCAATGCTGAGTAGAGGAGAAGGATCACCTCCATTAACCTGCTGGCGACACTCTGCCTAAAGCAGCCCAGGAGGTTGTTGATCTTATCACAAAGACACTTTCCTCTCTCATGTTCAAGTTGGTGTTCAACAAAACTTCCAGGTCGTTTTCTGACAAGCTACCTTCCAGCTGGGCAGCCCCCAGCATGTATTGGTGAATGAGGTTGTTCCTCCCCAGGTGCAGGACTTGACTCTTTCCTGTGTTGAACTTCATTAGGTTTCTGTCAGTCCATTTCTTCAGCCTGTGGAACTCCCCCTGAATGGCAGCACAACCATTTGGAGTGTCAACCACTCCTCCCAGTTTTGTATCATCTGCAAGCTTCCTGAAGGTGCACTCTGTCCCAGCATCCAGGTCATTAATGAAGATGTTCAACTATAGTGGTGCCATTATTGACTCCTGGAGTACACCACTAGTAACTGGCATCCAGCTGGACTTTATGATGTTGACCACAACTCTTTCAGCTGAGCAGTTCAACCAGTTTTCAGTCTAGTACACTGACCATTTATCTTGCCTGTAGTTTATCAGTTTATCAGTCAATTAAGATATCATGTGAGACAGAGTGAAAAGCCTTACTAAAGCCAAGACGAGAAATATTCACAGCTCTCATCTCATCAGCCAAGACAGTCATCTCATCACAGGTGGTTATAAAATTGGTCAAATATGACTTCTTTATAAATCCACGCTGGTTACTTCCAGTCACCTTCTTATTCTTTGTCTGGAAATGTTTTCCAAGATTGTTTGCTCCCTCACTTCACCGGGGATGGAGGTGAGGTGGACTGGCCTGTAGTTCCCTGGATCCTCCTTCCTGTTCTTCTGGAAGACAGGATTGATGTTTCATTTCTTTCAGGCATCTCCCATCACCATGACATTTGAAGAGTGGCCTCACAAAGACATGGACCAGCTCCCTCAGTACTCACTGAAGAATTCCATCAAGTCTCATGGACTCAGGTATGTCTAGCCTGCCTAAATGTCCTTAGCTTGATCCTCCTCCATCAAGAGTGTCGTGGGTTAGGCTGAGTTCGGCAACCAAACCCACGCAGCTCTCCCAGTCCAGTAAAATGGAGAGGAGAGAAAAATGTAATAAAAGAGCTGAGGATCAAGACAGGAACAGAGGAGCACCCACCAACCATGGTCCCGGGCAAAAGAGGCTTTTTCTTAATGCAAAACTATTTATTAACAGCTACCTAGAAAGAGAAAAGCACACAAAAACGGTTACTTAAGAGAATAACGAGAAAACAAGGCCAGGTCTTAAAAACAACACCACTCACCCCCCCTTTGCTTCTTCTTCCCGGCTCTACCTCCTCCCCCCAGCAGCGCAGGGGGGCAGGGAATGGGGGAGTGCAGGTCAGTTCATTCCAAGTTGTTACTGCCGCTTCTCTTAAAGGAAAAGGAGTCCTTACACCATTGTCCCTTGCTCCAGTGGATCCCCTACTCACAGCGAACGCGTGAATCCTACCCGCTGGGGGGCAAATCCTTACCCCATTGGATTTGCCCCAAGTGCGGGCTTTACCAGTCCTGGGCTTTTAAGGAGCCGCAGCCACTCGCTCTGGCGTGGGTCATCAACAAACTTTAAATGTGCTCCGGTGTGGGTCGTCATACCGACCTTAAATGCGTCTCCGTACAGACTTCAAATGCATAAATGCGTAAATGTGAAATGCGTAAATGTGTCTCTACCTGTGCCCATGATTCACAATAGTCTCAGGCTCAGGCATCTCTTCTCGACGTGGGTCATCCACTGGTTGCGAGTGGGTCTCTGCTTGCTCCACCGAGGACTGTTAGAAAGGGGCTGCTGGCAAGGGGGACTCAGCAGCGGCACACGTTGTTCCGTTCCATCTTCACTGACCTCTTATCTGTGTGGCCGTTTCTCTTAGATTTCAGTCCTCTCTGGGTGAACTCGGCCCGGTGGGCGCCCCGGCAGCGGGGCTCTCCCCGAGTTCCCCAAGCGGCTCCGCCGCTGCCATCCTCGATGGAGCGGGCCCGGCCCAGGCCGCCGGCCCGGCCGGGAGCCGGGAGCGGGGGCCGTGCCCCCCTCCCGTCTCCTTGCCCGTGGGCAAAGGCACACCTTTCCGGTTCCTTTGTCCGACGTAAATAGGGCAATTCGCAGAGGCGCCGATTGGCTCAAGCCCCGAGGGGGATGGGAGTCCGGTCTGATGGGCAGCTTCTGCCACCCGGACCTCCCCCCCACTTCAAACCATAACAAAGAGTAAATCTTAATTGCTCCAGATTTTCCCACCAGTCTCAGAGATCTGGGATTGCTGAAAGGAAGTCTTATTAGCAAGGACTGAGAAGAATGTGGCATTGAGTATCTGGCCTTTTCCTCAGCTGATCTTTCCCCCACTCTTCCCCATATCCTCTCTAAATATGGCTGAAAGAACAGAAACAGAAAAATGGATTTAAAAAATGACAGGACACATTCATGAAAAGCAAATCACCAGGTGCTGGCACATACAGGGATGCTTTTCCCTCCCCATCCATCTCAGGAAGGAAATGGCCCTAAATTGCCAAAGGCTTTTCTTGGAACACAGCACCACGTGCACACGCTTCCCAAAGCTTACTCTTTGCCCCATCAGTGATGGGGTTTCTGGGCTACATGAATCTGTAAAGTCAGCCTTCTGCAGGCTCAGATAAATGCGAGTTTGATTCTGAGGCAGTGTGTGCCATTGCCTCTTCTGTTTTTTCTGTGTCTCTCAAGTCTTCTCCCTGCTAATCTGCCTGATAGAGAAAATCTGTACTCCTCATCTTAAGTACCTACTGATATCTATATCATGGTATTAAAATGGCACGGCAGCAGTTGTTCATATACTTTAACTGGCACTATCTAGATAACTTTCATACAGACAACGCTTCAGACATCACAAGGGAAAGCTTGGTAAGGTCTGCCAAACCTACCTAAGTAACTCTCCAACTGTTTTAATTAGGTGCAGAGCTGCACTGTTGTTTACTAATTGTGATTGATCTTGTAGAATGGAGGGGTTACTGTGATAGACATTGCAGAAAGATACAGTCATTAACACTGAACACTTACAGTGTGAATATTAATGATAGAGAGGAAAATGAAATTTTACCTTTTTTTTTCTCAGACTGCAAACTGAATCTCAGACAAATCACCTGACTTGTTTAAGATCACACCATAGGTCTGTGGCAGAGCTAGGACTAAATCTAAATTTCCTAAACCCAATTCAAGTGCTGTAGTCACAGCACAGTGATGAAGCGCCTTCAGTTTTCAAAACTATTAATGATTTCCAACACTCGATTCCTGGGAATATGACATGAGGCGGGTTAAAGAAACCTGATGTTCAGAAAACAAATGGCTGAAAGGTCTCAATTTGGACATAGGAAAACTGAGTCATATAAAATTAATAGCTGCATTTAGAAATCTTGAACAAAGTCCCCTTTCTTCTAGAGTTGCAGAATATTTGGTTTCCACTGTATTAAGAATGTTTTTTTTTCTTTTTCTTGTTTATCTTCTGGGCCGACTTAAGAAAGAAAAATGAGAAAAGCTCTTTGGCTTCACGTATTCAGAGTGCTCTTCTCATTAGTCTGTTATCCATACTCGAATACTAAAACAATTGACCATGTTTATCGCTAAGTAGAACCTGAAGGCCATGATAAAAAGAAGGAACTACAGTTTTCCTGACTATAATTTTTGGTTGCCATGGTGATACATTTGGACAGCGAATATACTTGTTGGTGTCTCTTCCAGGCAGCTTAGCACAGAGAGAACCACGCAGTCTTTATCTGAGGCATCATTCAATGAATTTGGTGACTCTTTTGCTCAAGAAGGTTGAGAGGGCTGGACTGCATGTGATGCATCAGAAAGCATCTATAAAATGGCTTGCTTGGTTGTAGTCAAGGATCTGGGAATGTCTCAGTTCCAGAGCCTTCTCATGTTCAGTTCCTGTGCAACACTAGTCTCATGAGTTGCACTTCTCTACATTCCTGTTTACAGAATGAAGATGGTGACGCTGCTTTCCTTCACCTATGTTGCCTGTTTGTTGGAGAGTGCACTGCCTCCTACTTTCCATTTACATGGGAGCATTAGTTCTGCTTTTGGTTCTAGCATCCATACTGTAAGGAAAGGGTTATTTTAATGTAGCAGAATAATAATTATTATAAAGCAATACTATACGAGCAATATGAGATATTTTCCCATAAGAATCTTCAAAATATTTGAAGAAATGTGAGCAGAGGACACACGAAAATCTCCATTTTCATTGAAGTCTCTGTGTGACCAAGACTAGAAACATATGCTGGTATCTTCTCAGATGTACAATCAGAGGTAGCAGAATCAAAATGAAAATATGGCTGGTATGACTATGAGCATAAAATAAGCAGGCAGGGATTCAGCTATTTATTTCCTAATGGCTGTTCTGCAGCTTGCATTTGAGCTAAGACTCTCACAGGAGTCGTCAGTCTGTTGCCAGTGGGGCAGATTTCCAATTCTTTGCAGCCATCACATAAGAAAAGAAAAACTTAAGGTAGGAAAACAGACTCAGAAACCAATTCTGGATCCTTAAGAGGCATAGATGGCAGCTGATCTGAGAGCTGCAGCAAGGACTCTCTGCACAGGCTTCTTCTACAAAGTCTCACAGATGGCCTTACCCTGAGCCACCTCCTTCACCTATGGACAAGCATACATCCCAGTCAGCTGTGCTGGCTGAGAAAGTTTCAATCCATCAGGTCTTTATGATGGCCACCTTTTGTCCCCAGCACGGAGGATCATGCATGCTCTCTCATCTGCTCCACGTGCAGTGTGGGGGCAAGCTTTGGCCATGGACAGATGTCACCGCGTCAAGCCAGCAGCAGTAGGGGGAGGTGGTTGTGGTGGCAGCAACCGCTCCTCTGCCAGTTATATATCTTCTTCTTCAGGCCTTCCATCTGCAAACCACCTTTGGTCCCATTGGATTTGCATAAACTCTCTTCCAGAGAACGGTTGCAGGCAGCATGGCTGAGCAGCACCCCAGCAGATCTGAGAGCAAGGAGGGCCATGGGGCAGCAACAGCAGGGCACAGGCTCTAACTTCATCATTTGTCCCAGCCACCTGCAGAGCGTGCGACTGCAGCCACAAACATCCAGGGGAAGATGCTTTGCCCAGCGATGTTTTCCACCAGCACAGCCATTTGTTCAACAAACGTCTCTGCCTGCTGCTTTATGTTCCCCGAAACAGACCGATTACAACCCGCTGCCCTGCCTGCTGCCTAACACTACTCACCTTGAGTAAAATCAGGCAGTGATTTAGTGATACTGGGTGCAGGCTGGGGCAGATCCTCTTGTCCTTATTCACTGTAAATTGTGCCCTAGGCAGTTATAGTCTCAGGGAAATCAACGGGATAATGAATACTAATTAGTGGCAAGTCACAGTGGGAGAATCTGGGAAAACATCTGTCCTTGCCCCAGGAGTGGGAGTTCCTCAGGTCCCTGCCATTGTCATGCAGTTCAGGGGCCCTCACGATCCTGCAGAAAGTGAGATTTTGAATATTTATAAGCAGCATAAAAATTGGCCCCAAAAATCACTTTCTCATCAGTTTCACTAAGCCCTAATTATAATCTAAATTGCAAAATTGGAAGGAATTCAGAGACGAGCAACAAATACGATTAAGGCGATTGGAGGATTGATTTATGAGAAAAGATTAAAAGACCTAAGAATTGTGCAGTTTGACTAAACGATGACCATGGGCCTGGTCTTGTGGACTTTTCCCAGAGATGGTTTTCAACGTTCAAGAGGAAGCATGACTTAAAAATACCTACCATGTCCTCCAGTGAGAAATTCTGCAGATCAGTATTCCAAGCTAAGGCAGAGGGAAGCATGAGTTTTCATCTTGCAGCTAGAGAAAGTAAAAAATTGTAGTGTCAAAGCTCTAAGACTGTTTGCAATTTTTTGGGGCTGTTATACATGGAAAAAAAAAACAAACCACCAACAGAATTTATTTACATCAGATAGAAATGTGGGGATATGTGAAGACATGAGATCTGGAAATGACCAGCATAACAGGAGTGATAACAGTGGTGCTTTTCACTTGAAATGCTGTCAAATGCCTTTATTCGTAACGTCCTAAAAGTAAAGAAGAAATTTTCAGCCTTCCCTAACTGAAACATCACCTGAACTGATGAATTGCACCTTTGGATGGGTACAGTGCAGCTTTTCAATGCTTTTGAAGATGTATTTAAGATCTACAAAAACAAAGACTCTCTTGCTTTCATCCCACCAGGGTGAATGGAGCTGAATAATCCTACGAGTGAAATAAAGTTAGTTTCATTTAAAAGTTGAGTTCGGGAAAGATTAAACTCCTTGAGAATATGCCATAATTGACAAATAGTTTTTCCTGGAGGAACAAAAAGGGGGTGGCATTTTTTTTAAAGTCAGATTGAAATGCTTGACTTCCAAAAAAGCAGCCCTCTTTTTGTTGTGTTTTGGAAATATTGCAAATTTCAACTTTTGTTTTTTTCTCAATTAAAAATTAACCTACTATTGTTTAAAGCAAAAAAGTTTTAAAAGGGTCAGACGAATCATAATCAAAACCAATACTTGAATTGATCGAAACGTAGTGTAATGACTTACTCAATAGTCCAAAAAAGAAAAAAAAAAAAAAAGTTGTTTCGCGTTTTGACTCAATCTGAGCCAAATCACACTGATTTTTTGCCTGTCTGTCCATCTCCAAAATTGATCACTCATCAGGCCCTTGCCTTGGGTAGCTAATCTCCCTATTGTGCCAGAGCCTGGCTTGGAGAATGACTCAATACATGACACAGTGGCTGTGCGAAATAGGGTGAAAGTAAATAAGGTCTCCGAGCTAGGCATAGCAACTGGAAAACCTCACAGTACTAGTACCAAAACCAAAGTTTGCCCTGAGAGATTTATCTGTGTAAGACCATGTTGCGATGGGAGGTGACGATGGGAAAGGATGCTGACACGATGCAACATCCTCAGAGGCATCAATCTGCTGCCCTAAGCAGCCACAACACTGTGCTCACACCGGAGAGGAACAGCATGTGAGAGAAACAGAGATCATTAAAAAAACAGAGCTGCCCATCTAGGGAACCACCTGTTTGAGCTCTGGAGAAGACAGTTTCCAGCATTTCCAGGAATCACCTCGGTGGTTCAACAGATTTAGATTTATACCAGCAAACAGAGCAGAAACATGCCCTGCCTTTTTCAATGGCCCTAGAGCAAAAAAAAAAAAACACTATCTTTTCCATAAACAGCTGCTTATGCAAAGCAGTCCACCACAGTGAAAGAAGTGCATAAACATGTCATGTAATGCTGCAATGTGATTTTTTTAAGGCAGGCATGATTTCACTTAGGCAAGCAAGGGAAGGGTGAGTCAGCAGATGATATTCTTAAGAGTGCTCCTCCGCTGGCTTCAATGCAGCAGTTACAAGGGAAGCAAGCATGGCAGGCTGACTGGTGGGCTGGGTGGGCGCCAGCTATGACCCTAACCTCATGTAAGACACAGCCAAGATGGTGAGTCTCCAAAGTCAACATGGAGAGGATCAACAACTGAGAAAAACTTCTGGAGGAGGAAAGACTCTTGTGAAAGGAGCAAACGCTGCAGGAGAAAGACTCCAAAAGTCTTTGCAAGCCCGGGTAGGGGTCAGATGGTTTCCCTGCTCCCTCTTATGGCTGCTCCCTCTTGCATCTCTCTGACTTCCACAAAACCTCCTCTTGAGGAGGAGGAAGAGAGGTAGGAAGGCTCTGGGAAGCCTAGGAGCCGCTGTCCTGCTTCCCAGCTTCACTTTTGCATAAGCCTGGGTGGAGGAGGGCCCCTTCCTTACTTCAGCAGCTCCATAGCTACATGGGAGCTAGAGCAAGGCAGCCATGGCCAATGTCCTGGTGGTGTTGAGATGGCCTCTCTCCAGTCACGTGCAGGATTTCCACCCTGGAGCCTGGTGGAGAGGCAGGGAACGGTGCTTCAATGTGCAAAAAGTAAAAAGAAAAAAGCAAGGAGTTCATGTGGGGCTGGCAAGGAGCAGGTTAGCTCTACAGCACACAAATGAGGCGCGTGCAGATGTCCTCCCTCCCACTTTGTGCTCGAGGGCATCAGAGCTTCCTCCACCTGTCCCCATGCTTCCTGAGGAGAAAGCAGTAAAAGTCAGGGCAAAGCCATCAGGGACTTTTGTTACAGGTACTGGCACAGCACCCAAGGTTGCACGAAGCGAGATAGTGAGTCGCCTGTGGAAGGAGCAACTGAGAGGCACAGCCTTTATAGACCATTGCCATCGGCATAAATGTTGAACTCAAACGTGTTCTACCTCACGTCTGAACCAAACCCAAGCGATACTTAAGCAAACCTCAAGATACTCAAGAGGAAACATGGAAACATGCTCTCCATCAGAAAAGGAAGTTCTGAATAAGGGACAGGGAGCAAGGAAAAAACTGGAAGAAGCTTCAGGAAAACATGGATTTGTTAAAAAAATTGTTTTTTCATCAACAATCATTTTTGTTGCAATCGATGCTTTCAGGTAAATTTTGCCATATGAACTCCAGTAGACTCTGATGTCCTGGTCTGATATTGCTGTTCTACCTGATATTTGTTTTGGTTATTCCTGCACAAGTTCACACTAACTATTAAATTCCCCCTTCTTTTTTTTTTTTTTTAAATTCCTTGCAAGAAATTAATAATCAGCTTCCCTGAAAAACTCTGTGGTTCAAGAGTGCCATCTTGAGGTTCACTATATTTAAGAACTAGTATGTTGATTGAACTACTAGCATTCAGGGAATTATTATTTAGCTCAAAGACCTAGCATTTAAAATATTGTTTTAAAAAGACATGAACATATGTATGGAGGGGCTGTTCTTCTCTGCTATGTATTACCAGGAGTTAAGGGATCTAGCTAACAGAAATGTCACTCCCAGTCAAGATTTTCAAAAGCAAATAACAATAGTGAGTGCTCTGCTTTGGGATATTCTACACTAAATACCTTAGGAGATACCCTGTGCTCAGTTGCAACCATCTGAAAATTAATGAACTTTCAAAGTATTTTAAGCCAAGCACCCAAAATTACTATCTATGTGTTTTGGTTTTTTTTTTTTTTAGTCTATAAGATGCAGGTTTGCTTGTGTTCTTAATTTAAATTAAAGGTAATGTCAGAGGCAAAATAAAACTATGGCATTCAGAAATACTTAAAATCTACACAGGAAGTATTGCTTTAGATATTCCCATATTCTAAAATAAAGGAGAGACTTTCCTCCTTTGGGGTATAAGTTTAGGAGGTATTATGAAATAATTTTCCTTCTACAGCATTGTCCAGGCACTAGTAATTTGTCACTGCAGGAGGGCAAATGAATAGATTGTTGTGACAAATCATGCATAGGTTGAGAATTTACCATTGAAAGTGGGATGTTGCTCTTCATTCTTCCTGCTGCAACTGCCAGGTGGCTTTTGACTTGGGAAAAGGATGTGTGCCAACACGTTCACAATAAAGTGCATTAAGGATGAGGCACCACAGGAAACCACAGACCCTCAAAAATATGCGTGGTTAGCACCACAAATAACCTGTGTTTCCTTGTGATATTCTTCATTTTGGGGTCGAGCAAAAAAGTAAACCTTTCTGAAACCATTACCCATGATGTATGTTCCCCAGTTATCATTGCTACCCAAATTGCACAAGAATGTTTCATTCTTTTTAGAAGAGTTTTAGGCTGTATTAGATGAAAAGACCTAAATCTATAAATTTGATTGAAGTTCAGATGAAAAGCAATCTACCTCCAGCTACGTAACTGTCAATCTAAAGGAAGAAGTCCTGTTTGTTTTCCAGTGCAGCCACAGACTGCAGCAGAAGGTATTTTTATCCTAAGTGTATTAGTACAGCAATGATGCTACTCACAAAAGAAAGCCAGTATCGGCTCTGATCATCTTTAAACTATCAGGGACTGAGTCATATCTTGGTCTGGAAGGAAGAGTGTAAATTTCCCTTTCACAGCAAAGAAAACCATGAATTTGAATCATTTTTCTTGCTTTGAAGTCTAAAATACCTTGCCAATAAATCACAGCAGTACGTCAGATCTTCCAAAACGGATGGGAGTAGCCCACAACAGCCTACGGACTGCACTTCCCGCACAGACCTGCCTCCTGCCTGATGACCACGGCAGTGCCATCATCACTCGTATGGAAAGAAAGATACTTGCAGTGGTTCAACCTAGGCAGAATGGGACAGCCACAGTCGAGGGGCTTGGAGCAAAAGAGGTCCCTCTCCACAAAGAAAGGCCGTTTCGAAGATCTACATCATGTTAAGCCTACTCACAGAGAATAACACGTTATTCTGGAAGTAGCCTGCGTTATTTCTTGAGGAGTAATGTGCTCCTGAGCATGAACAATGTGGCAGTCTGTCTCTGCGTGAGCAAGAGGTCGCTGAGACTGAGCTGTGAGCTGGTTCACTGGGAAACTACTGCTTGGGTATGAGCCAGGCATCTATTTTGAGTCCCTCCGTAGGCAGGAGCCAGACTCCTTTCTAGGACAGGTCAAAATGTTGCCCTGTCTTCTCAAAGACCAAAAAGCAGGAATAGTATAATAACTAAAAAGAATTAAAAATTTATTTGCCTCTTAGTTCTAGGGATGTTAAAATAATTTTAAGCTTACTACTGTAATTTTTAGGATCAATTCCTAGGAACTGACAACTGGGAAGCCAATCAAAAGGTTCAAGAAGATTTGTTCAAAAATCAATTCCACAGTCTGATCAAGGTTTTGAGTACGAAAGGTTTTGAGTATGGAAGTTTCCTAAACAATCTAGCCAAATTTTACGTTTACAATTGTCAAAGAAAGATGAAATTTGTGTACAACTTTGAAAGAGTTTATTTTCTATACTTTGACCAGTTCCATTAATATCCTTTTGAATGTTTCATAGAATTTGCATTAATTGTTGTATTACTGAGTTGTCTCTGAAGTTTTTTGGGTTAGAGTTACCGCGGTGTAACATAACATATCTTACATGAGCAGTAAAAGAATGACATAGTGTCCTGCCATGTCTTTATATTGTATTCTAAACAAAGATTTTTGCCTGTGTTAGTATAAAATACAAATATTCTGGAAAACTGGAATTTTTGAAGCCTTAAAATTGCTGTTGACACTTCTCTACCATGACTCTTGTTCCTTTGCCATATTCTGTATTTTTATAAGATGCCTCAGGTACTTGACATTCATGTTTATGCCTTTCTGCAAACTTAATTTATTATAACTCAAACATAATTGGTGCTACCTCATAAAGTAAATCATATATTTAAAGTTTAAAACTTTTTTTTTCTGCTAAAGTTAATAAACTTTACTTCGTGGATAGATAAATGAATAAAAGAGAAAAAAAGATTTGCGTTACAACTATCCTCGAAATAAAGAAAACAGAGGAATAAGGTCTTTAACAAAACTCAAAATAACTGGCAAGGACAAAAAACAAAGGAAAAAAAGGCACTGGGAGGAGTTCAGAGGGGAGCTTCAACAGTTGTATACTGCAGAGAAATCCAAAACCAGACGGCAAAGCTGCAAATCAGAACTTGAAAGAATTAGGGGTTTAATACTGCTGTAGGGGAAAGTAGCTCTGTGAGTCCCAAGAGAAGAGTCTTTCTCTTGCTGATGATCTCTTGCATCCTGCTTGACTGTGCACCCTGTGGAGCATCCCATTTCTCACTGAAGAGTCTTCTCCAGCTTGATGTTTCCCAGCTAGGGCAAGCACTCTCCTCAGCTGCAGGATGGAGGCAGCGCCTCAGCACTTGGATTCTTTGCTGCTCAAAGCAACCTATGCAGGGACCAACCACTGGCCGAAGACTAACTTATGATGATGAGCAGAGTGGCTTTCCCAGCTTACATTCAAGAATGAGACTGAACCACACACGTCAGGAGAAAATCATTTTATTGGAAGGAGGAGAGCGGCTCATCTGTCTTGAGTTAAGCCATCACTATAGTGAATTGGAATGGTAGATACAGGAAAGTTCCCAGTTGTTAGGTAAGAAAACCATTAGCAGTTCCATAAGCAAAGAAACCTTAGAGTAGGACCTACAACATGAGTAAGACCTAAAAGAAGGATTGTCTTTGAATGAACTATGAAAAAAACAAAGCCACTGTATGTAATCTTCTTACCTTTATGCATTTTTGAATCCAATTGCAAAGCAAGATATCAAGTTCACCTGCCAACAAGCTGAAGGTCTAGTGCGAGTGTGTGTGCACATGCAAAATTTTTCCCTGTGAATGATGGTACACATAAATACATATTGCTACGTTGCAGCTGAAGGCATGATTATTCTACAGTCAATCCTAAAAGTATGTACACAAATGCGAACTTGCAATTGTGTGCAGGATGTGAATTCCTCACGGTGTGAGGAGACACACTGAGAGTTATGTTCACCTACACCAGTCATCAGCCAAACCAGCGCTATCTGTGATACAAAGCCAACAGTATCAGTTGAAGCCAGATTAAACCAAAAAGCCTAATTTTAAAGCTGCCCATATAAACGAAAAAGAAAAAACCAAACAAAAAAAACCCCAAACAATTTAACATTAAATGCATGGTTCTGTGTGCAACATCAGCTGCCTTGAGGGGATTCAGGGTTGCTAAGTAAAAAAAAACAGTGCTAAAGCTACCTCACCACATCTTTTGTAGCAAGGACGATGCCTTTGCAAGTGGGGCACTTTGTACCAAATAATACTGCAGCTGCTGACATGGTGGTGGGAGTGATGGCCGTGGACTGGGGGCAGAGGGATAAAACTATAGAGAGAGCTGTATGCACCATTTTCCTTTGTTTGTTTTTGATCTTACTGCATGACAAGATTACCTGTTGAAAGGTTGAAGATCCATATGGGAGCAAGGCTGTACCCAAGAGGTCTGTGGCTGCTGGTATTCCTAAAGTAGAGCCATTTAGGCTTGTTCGGAACCAGTTTTGACAGTGTTAAAGTGATGGGAGATAGAGGAAGTTTGCTGAACTCTTCTTCCATCATTTCTACCATCATTGGGGCTGATAGTAATTGTAGAAAATTAGAGCAAAAAAGCAGCTGCAAACACAGGCACAGCATCAAGCTATCAAAGTGACTTCTGAGCATTATTTTTCTCTGGAGAGGAATGCCCAGTCTCCCAGGAAATTGTCCTTCTCTTGCCTTTCATGTAATGTGTCAATACTTATTTATAATTATATTTTCTTCATATAGAGTCAGAATAAACATTAACTCCTGACTACAGCTTTTTCTTTTTAAAGTCAGTGGAAACACAAGTTTCAATTTCGCCCCGTGTTTATGATTTGTGATTAAGATACATCTCCTCTGCAATGGCTCATATGCTGTCACTTTTGAACAGAAGAGCACTAGGGAACTTCCAACTTTGAAATTAATTACAGGAATAAAGCCTTCTTTGCATATTTTCTAATTATCCCTTTCTTTGTTAGTGCCAAATAATGCCTTTAGCATCTTCCTGGAAAAAGTCTCATTGACCCTCCTCTGTGATTATGGAGCTTTTATCTCCCATCTGTGCTGTGAAAGCTACAGGCCTTCCATTTCCAATGCAAAAACCTTCAGAATTAAAACCATTAGTACAAACAATAAAAAGATTAAAAAGCTGTACAGGTACATGATGCAAGCTGTACACAAGACAGCCTTATCCAGTCATGGACGAAGAAGGGAAAAAAGGGTGACATGCCTTTTATTCTGCAGCTGTCCCTGTGATCTCAGCTCATGAACAAATCAGACTTTAAATTAACCTAAAAATTTTGCAGACACTGAGAAAATTCGCAAGCACTAAGAGTCCATCAGCGAGATGTCTGGAAGAAGGTCACATCCCAGTCAAGGCCGAGCTTTGGAGCAAAGCAATCACACTGCTCCTCCGCTTACATCTGCTTTTTGTTGGTACTTGCCTCCCTTGCAAGAGGGGGCTTTCCCGAGGCAAGGTGTTGTGCACGTCCACTCTGGCTTGCCCCAAAAAACACTTGCATCAAGAAGTGGGAGAGCAATCAGGGTCTTGGAGGTGAAGGAGCTTGACCAGAGACGGGTGATGACCTGGGACCAGATCCTGGAAGAAAGGCTGGTTACTTGACTGCAGGGACCAGCCCAGGAGCACCCTCGGATGCCAGCCCCAGCAGGTAGCAGAGGGTGAAGGCAGCTCAACCCTCGTCCTTGCCTCGTCCATGCCACAGCCCCATGTGCTGCCTTTCGTCTCCTGCCCGCCCAGTGTGGGATACCAGCAGAGATGCGCGTGATCATGTTTCTACTCATAATTCAATCATCAGCCAGCATCGTGAGGTGCCTCTGGGAAGAGGTTTTCATGCACAGTGACTTTTGGCCAGAGTCCTGGGGAGAGAGATTCCCAGGGTGGTGGCATCCTGTGCCCAGGGCAAGTGCCTGGAGGCTGCTGCTGCTCCACTTTTCCGATGAGATAATCTCTCCTGATGAGAGCAGTCTCTGCTCTGGGAATGGTCACTTTACAGGAAAAGCAGAGGATAACCCATATTCACTTCGGACCTTTCCATCCCTCCTGCTACTCTGTGCCGGCCCGCTGCACCATCCTGGGGACAGCAGCGGGGCAGGGGCAGGGGCAGCAGCATGGTCAGGCAGGCTGGTGGAGCAGTGTGCCCAGGACAGGGCTGTTGGCATGCTCCAGAGCTGCTGCAGTAGGGCTGCTTTGCCAACATTATGAAACTCACAGAAAAGTGCAGGCACGTTAATTTTTGCTGCAAGGATCTCATGTCTGTCCTTGCTCTTTTTTCTTCTTCTTTTTTTTTCTTGGTTTTGGCTCCACAACTTACTGTTCTTGTAGTTTGTTCTCATGATCCCTTGAGTCATACTATGGTGCTATGAGCTGTTTGCGGAAGAGTTGGCAAATAGCTCCTGTTTCACTCCCTGTGTGATTTAACCATGGCGAGTCGAGGGGCATGACATTCATGCGGGTTAGTGACCTGGAGGCCTGGAAGCATTGGTGCAAGCCTGAAGGATGATGAACTGTTGTGTAATGGAGAGCCAAGAAGGTACATTGAAAGTTTAATTACGAACACCTGGGGAGCAGTGGCTCTCTCAACCCCCCATCCCCTTAAAAAGTATGAATTGGCTTTCCATTGCTTCCCTGATATTTTTTTCTGTTCCAGCAGAGACTAAAGCTTTTCCAGCGGAAATATTAGTGAAATTCCATGAAGGATTATAGGTAACATGGCACTGGGTTTCCCCTTCAAGCAGGACCCCAACAGCTCAAAATCAGCTTCAAAGTAATCACATCACAGCAGCCAACAGCAGCGATAAACATCTGATAAAGCAATCAGAGCAAGTTCCTTGAATTTTAAGACATTGGATGCAGTAGAAGAAAAGAAAAAAAAAAGATCTCACATGCTTTAAATGGTTCCTCATGCAAAAAAACTCTACCTATTTTTGGCAATTTCTTGAAGGTCTTGATGTTTCTTGGGGTTTCTTTCAAGATCAACAGACACTAGTCAGAAAATGAGTGCATTCCATATAATACTGAAAATGAACAACTGTGAGGCCTTAGTCCAGGCCTGACCCACTTCTTTTTAAAAAACAGGTTGGCCTGCACACTTTGTTTATTTACTTCCTCAGCAGCCCAAGGGAATATACTTAGTGCGTGAAGTGAATCATGAGCCCTTGCAAGAGCAGATTTTATGTCATTAAAAAGAAAAAATGTGATACTGCAGATGAAGAAATGTCTCATTAGAATAGCATTTACTTCCCCACAAATACCAGTCAAGACTTTCTTTTTAAATATATACCTACCTACACTTTTGGCTTCCAGAGATATGCTGCTACCAAAAAAGGGCCCATAAGTGGCCTGTGATATGATCCATTGTCTCACAGTGTGTTTGCAGCCTATTAAAGAGATGCCTGAGAAGCATGTAAGAAAAGGGGTTGTGGGTGAAGAAAGAGGTGGAGGATATCTGAGTAGAATCTCAGTTTACAAGCAACTCAAAGAACAATGGGGCCAAGGATGAGACTCTCATCTCTGTCCTCCCACAACTTCCCACCAAGAAATACTCTTCACTACAAACAGTTCCACCACAGCAACAGCTAAGGATCAAAAGCCAACCTCCACCCTTGAAAATGCTTTCTCTTAAAGTCAGTTTTAATAAAATGAGCTTTGGATGAAATTTCAGTTCTTGAAATTACAGTTGAATTTTTTTGGTTAGATTCTGTTCATATTTCCCTGCTTCCCCATCTACATTTTGCTATAAGCAATAGGTTATGATCAACTTCTTTTATCTCAGTGAAATTTTGCCTTCCCGGATTAGGAAAAAAAAAAGAAAGTGGGATGTTTGTTGTAAAACACTGTTAGGAATTCCCCCAGCTAATCCTCCCTTGCTTCTCTCTCGAAACTTTGAGACACACATTGCCTTTGGAATGGGGGTAGTGTGTTTGTTGTAGCTCTGAGAAAAGTACGACTCTTTCTGAACTCTTGGAGGCAAAGACAGTCTCAGGAGGCAGTTGCACGGTTGCCTTGCAAGGAGCTGTTAGAGAGTTTGGACTCCTAAAGACTACTGTGACTCTCCAAGCCAAGAGAAAAATGTAATTTTTTTACAACACGGAGGAAAGTTACAAAACATTTCTAAAGTTCAGTAGCTGCCCCGTGAATTCACTTTCTACAGAGTTCAACAAATAGTTGGCAGTTGAAAGAGCTTCTGAAAGTTTTCATTTTGTTTCTGGCTGCCTACTCCTCACTAGCTATCTTCCTGACTGAGGTTAAATAAGGACAAGCCTTTAAAACTCTAGTATTTTAAAACAAGTTACCTTATTTTTTGCTGATTTGGCATCTATTTCCATGGAAACAGAAGCAAGAACTAGAAGCCAGCAGCTGAAGTTGGCTACGCCACTGCTTTTGGCTTGTTCTACTTCCATTTCCATGGAAACTGATGTAAGATCGGTGCAAACAAGGCAAAGTTTGCTTCTTTTTTCTAAAAAAGTTAACCCTTTCTTGATTTTCCACTTCAAATTCGTTTGGTTCCAGAACTGCAGATACAAACTCACTGGAAATACAAGGAAGAGCAGCCCACATACCTGCATGAATCTGTGCATGCTTGTGTGTGTGTGTTCGCACGTGCATTCCATTTTCTAACATGGATCTTCAAAGTAGTCACCAATTTACTTTAAGGATGCTAAAAAACACAAGAAAGTAACTAACGTTCAGGAAAGTTAGGGAAAAGTGAGAAAGAGCAGCTGGTTATGTCCCCATGTTGACAGGACACCTTTCTACTACAGGTTTGTAGTCTCCTGAATATGGTGGGTATCTGAGATGAAGGTGTGCACTGGAGCTGCCTAGCTGTGCCTCTCACAAAGATATCCTGCGGGCAAGGGACTCTGCAAGGCTCTGCTCTGCAGTCGGTGCTGGTCCCCACGGCATCCAAGTTGGCATAAAGGCTGATGCATCCCGGAGGTGTTTCACAGAGAAAATGTCAGCTGGGAAAGCAGAGGTGGTAGTAGCTAAAGCAGGAATGGAAGGAAGAAGAAATGCATGATACAAGGGAGGCTGACATCAAGGATTGCCCCCGTGGAGGTTAAAGACAGAAGTAATAAACCGGTCATGGCGCAAAGGAACTTGATGACAAGAAATGGCACCTCCTTGCTAATTGCTTTCTAGGAGTTTTCTAGAGCATTTCTCCTCTGAAGCTATGTGTGGTCTTCATTTTGGCTATAAACCCATTGAAACTCAGATTTTAACACACCTTTTTCTTTTCTTTTCTATTCTTTTTTTTTTTCTTTCTCCTAATCTGGCAATGTTCTGGAGCACATCACAAGCCTTCAAAGGTGCCAGGTAACATATGCAATTTAACTTGCAGCCAAAGCATTACAGACCATGTTACAGAGTTTGTAGAGGCTGAGCTTGACTGCTGCTCATGGAGCATGAGCTATTCAGGCTTCCTTTGAGTTCATGACTGAACCTGATCCAACATTAAGTCACATTTAGGGAACTGATTCACTTACCCTACTTCTTTAACAGCGATTTTGGTGCCTATCCTAGAAAATCTGAATCCAGACATTAAAACCCTAAAGTAATAAAGCATTGAATCACATACCTGAGTCCTCCACAAGGTGAAACAGACATAATTTATGTATATGCTCTACTGCTCCGCACTGTTGGACCTCAGACACCAATGCTTACATGTGGGAAAGGTTTTCCAGATTATAACAGTCTGCTTAGACTTGGGGAGCTTTGGAGGAGTCTCCTTCGTTTGATTGCTCTTTCTTATAAAATGCAAGGAGGAAGCTGGTGGGAGAAAATGGTTAAAGAGAAAGGAGGTGGCCTAGGTCACACATCCAGTTACCAAAAATTAGAATACCAGATTTATAGCCAGAAGAGAATAGAAGCCAGGATTTTAAGAGAGAGATGAAAAATATAAAGAAAATCATATATTTCATGTCTTGATTCATTTCTCCTTCCAATTAACACACTTCTAGATCAGGCTATTTTTTAAGAACTTGTTCATGTTTGCACCAGATGCAACAACACCCAGTCTGTATCAGCTCTGATCCCACCTGAATAAGAATTGATGCTGGAATAACAAAAATGGTTAATGCATGTGGAAAAAACATCCCCACTCTTGTCACCTGCCAATGTCAGTTGCATGATAACAAAAGCATTCAAAACTATAGGGTTGTATCCTTTGGTACATAGGGAAAACAAAGGCCACAGCCTAAAGTGTACCTGTAGTGTTAAAATTCATACTTGAATTTCCTAGTCCTAGCACTGGGTATTGGTCAAGACCACTCCCAAGGTTAGTCAAAGCAGTATTCACATCTTTCTCACAATCTATCTGACCTCTCCTTACATCCAGACAGCTACAATGATACAGCTGATGAAAAATATGGATTACTATACTCCCACTCGAAAATAATTAACCGGAGATTCCAATGTGATGGACAGAAACCAACTGGAACCAAACAATTGGTATCTAGAAGGAAATACTTGGTTTGTCCAAGTTAGTGGTCTGCCACAGGATCAGATATCTGTCACGTTTTATTCTTTCAGGGCATATTTTTTTAAAGATTTTTCCTTTACCAGGTAACTAGTTCAGAAGGAATCTATTCATACCCATATTTTAAATGTGTTTCGCTTTGGTCTTGGAAACCAGGCTGCTATTTTAACAGCTCCGGTTCATTAGTCAGCCCGTTCCAAGAGTGTCTCCCTGCCATGCCATTTTTATTGTACATGACCCTGTTTTGACCTGCTTCTGCCTCACAGAGGAATTTGATAGAAAATCTGAAGTTACAACACCAAAAAGTCTGCATTATTTTTAATCCTTTTAACTGTTGGGACACAGAATCAATAGCACATATCCAAGAAAAATACCATGCATAGGTCTTTCATTTCTGGAAAATCGTATGACATGAAAATATTGGTTTTTATAGAAAAAGGATCTTTTTTATTTATTTATGTTGCTTGGGAAGGGATGCTTTGTTCCTTTGCTGCAGTATTGTCAAAGAAAATCACGACGCACGCATCAGTGTTTCAACTGCAGTCACATGGACTTGGATTCCACCTAAGGAGCTGCTTTGCTGAACAAGTGGTCCAGGAGCATACGTGCCGCTGCTGCTTGTGTTTGCAAGGCCACTGCCGACCGAGGGAAAGTGTTTCTTGACAAGGACCTTTGTTCCCTTTCCAGATAGCTCCTCCTCACTTCTTCTCTGCATGATTTGCGCAGTGAGTGCCCAGCACACCCCGGTCTGGTGTACAGCCAATTTCCTTTTCACTATCATTTTCCCTTAGGCTCCAGATCCCTGTATCTCATTTTCTGTTCATGGACCCTGATGCACCAAAACCCAGGATCCTCTTCCACACTTTTTGCTGTTTGGCACGATCTCCTGTAAATGCCACAAACACCACAGTAGCTGATAGCATTTGGTGGCCTTTTGTACTGACATTTCAGCCTCTCACAAACTAGAACTGGCCTTATCTGTTGGCCACAGTGCCCGAGTTCTTTCTTCTAGCTGCCTCTTTCCTCCAGCTGCCTACCAGTGTGCAAAGGCAGAGATTTCCGAACAGCAGGTTTCCTCTTCTGCAGCAGAAGAATGGAGTCAGTGAGAGGCAAAAAAATACTGCAGAAACAGAACAGTACCTATTGTCTAATATTATTAATGGAGTAGATTACTGATGCTTCTGATGAATTACATCCAGGCTTATCAAACAACAAGAGTTATTTCTTGGTGAGGAAAAAAAGGTAAAATTTTAATTTATGCTTTATTATTTTCATTGATTCAAAATGTAGAAAAATCCCTACACACATGCACAACCTCAGATCTCCTCATAGTGAACCAATGTGCAAACATGGTCTACCAGCTCAGCTGTGGTGTTTGACAGCACCCACACCTCAGTGGCCCCGTTTTTGTCCATATTTGTAGTCCAGGCCATGAGTTTTGTTTGCTTGCTTGTTTCTCCTCCTCTCCCTTTCTCTTTCACCTTTCAGCAGAAGAAAAAGGCAAAGAAATGAGATGGGGAGAATAAGAGTGTATGACAGAAGTTGTCCATTACAAATCCAACCGGAACAAAAATTTTCTCTTGCAGATCACTTCAAAGCAGATGTTTCTTTCATAATCATGCAATCAGGAGGAAAATGCAGAAAAAGGAAGTGATTGCATCCTCCCAAATGTTATGAGTTTTGCAGCATTCAAAAAGACGCATTTCTCGTTTTGAAAGAATTGAAAACTTGTCAAGCCACTCTAGCTGTTAATCCACACATCCAGCCTGAACTGGGATTGAAGTGATAAGCAACTCAAGTCTGTACTGGTTACTTGGCAATAGTTTAATGATTATCTCGGATGTGATTAATGAAAAATACTATTAAGAATAATCATGTTGCACCACACCCTGAGCTGACTTCTACTCTGTCCTGCGAAGCCGTTCTGTGCAGCAGCAAAGGTCTTATCCGGGCCCTGCAGGCAGCAAGACCCAGACAGGGCCTACCAAGGACCTCAGGAAGAGCAGTAACCTCTCCTCTTCCAGCAAAAGTTTGGTTTTTCCTGTATTGTTTCTTTTCTGTGCACGGCAGTGAGATGCAGCCCTACTGCAACCCACCAGGCAATACTCTGTTGCTCAGCAACCCCGTACTTGCTGAGAGGGCTCTTTTGCAGCAGTAAACCTGGGCTGAAAAGGAAAACGAGGTGATGCAACACTCAAAACCTGCCACTTAGGTCTCCCAAGCATCGAGGCCCCTATGAGCAGGTGCAGGTCAGTAGCAGCAAAGACCCTGACAGCAACATCAGCTGAGGAACAGCAGTGCTGAACCTTCTGCTCCTCTGCATCTGGTCTGTTCTGAAGCATTTAGTGGTGATTGCCCAGACTTAATTAATTAACTAATTAATGAAAAAGGTCTCCTGTTTTGCAAAGCCATCTCTAGTGTCCCAGTTAGATCCAGAGCATGGAGCTGGCATTGAATTTGTCTGGGGGTGAGCCAGCCAGCAGTGCTGATGAGATGGGGACAGGGCAGCTGTGAGGCTCTGCCAGTGTGAAACCCTGTCTGGGGCAGCCAGAGTTGCTCAGGTGGGCAAGGGACCTGAGTGGAAAGAGGCAGTGGGGAACAGCTGAGTTGCCTGAATAGATTGGGTGGAGGCTGGGAGGTGGGTTAAGTAAAAGGTGTATTTCATGCCCTGGGAAAATCAGCCTTCCTTCCCCTCATCTCTTCTAGAGCCTGTAGCAGAGGAGGGTAGGTTTTCTCCTGCCTCTATGAGCAGTTGGAGACTGCAGCTAGACTCCTCCAAATCCACAGCCGTTGGGCTCTTCAGAGACCGGGCTTTTTTGGGACCTGGAAGTTCCACTGCTTGCAGGGCTGTAGCCAGGAGTGGGACTGTGCTGCCAGGTGGGTTTCCACATCCCTCATGGCATATGGAGAAAGGAGAGAGCAGGGCGCAGAGGCTAAATAAACCCTTTTACCTCTGTTGGTAGAAACATCTTCAAAAGCTTTTCTGCACTTGATCTGACTTTGGTAAGGCAGTACATGTGTTTTGGTCCATATTAGAATTTTTTTGAAATTATAACTTCTATAAAAACAACTAGGCTTTTCCATTAGGGTCACTGGCTTCATGTTCTCCTGTGGTTAACAATGTTGCACAGAAGTGCCTTGTTACAAGATTTGTGAGCGTCCCATCAAGTCATTAAGGCCAACCCATTGGCAGCTCCAGCAGACCCCACTGTGATCAGTGCCCTGAAAATCAGAGCTGCTACTCCCACCTGGCACGGGCAGAGGATCTACAAGGCTACTGCAGACTTCACCGTTTGCCACCTGACCACAATACCTACATGCCGTGTTACCAGAAGGAACGGAAAACAAATAGAGATTTGACAATACTTGCTGAACCACCTCTTTAAAAGAGAGGCTGCTTTCAGAAACACAGCCCCTCTCACAACATACAGCAAGTCACGGTTTCCCAGCTGCCATTTTAGGGTAAGCCAGAGGTATGTGTACATGCTTTTAAGTTTTTTTTTCAGTGCCATGAGCACAACTGAGTGTTTCCTATGCACATCATCTGTACTTGGGACAACGCAGCCTGAGCAAAAATGCTTGAGAAAACGAGGGGGCTCAGGCCCTGGGGGGAAGCACAAATGGCAGCAGCAAGCTCGAGGTGAGTATGATGGACCAGCATCCATTCTTTGAGTAAAAAGTTGCTTTTGTAACACTTCAGATGTGATGCAGGCGTGATACACTGATAGAAAACACAATTACACATGCTCTTCCTAGGGAAGGATAAACATCACTTTACACGTGCCTAAACTATGCAAAAGTGCAAGAACAACATGGCCATTGAGGCATCATTACTAGAACACAAATCCTGCTATCCATGTAGTGGTTTTTCATGCCAGAGCATGGGGTTTGCTGTGGGAAAGGCCCGGTTACCAGCCCCCGAAGCTGAAGCCCTCCCTGTTCCATGAGTCGCTGTGGTACAGTGCAGGCTGAGGTGGCCGGGAGCCTGGATCTCTGCTCTTAAAATTCAGATGGAAAAATGAAGATCAAAGGCAGGCAATTAAAATATTCAAGAAACTGAAGGATATGTATTTTATATATTATGTAACGAAGATAAAGACAGATTCCTGGTGTTTAATTTTGGTACCATCTGGGAAGTGGCTGGACCGGAAGCAACATGAACAGGACCAGTGATGTAGAGCTACTGGCAGGAAACTGTGGAAAGGACTGATTTCTGCAGAGGGAAAAAGAGAAATGTCCCGGCAATAGGAAATGCCAGGGATAAACTTCTGGAAAGAGCTTTATGCTAGAGTATAAGGACAAGCGTGAACGTGGTGCAATGCAGAGCTGCATGCTGAACGCATTCGCTGGCGCACCAGCACAGCCCCTCTCATTTGCCGTGCTGGCAGGGTTCATTACATCCCCCTTCCCTCTCAGCAAGGCTGGTTATCCTCCTCTGGCTGTGCTGCGCCTTGCAGACAAACCCTAAATGTCACTGTCTCCATTCGGCGCATAGGGGTGCATGGGGAGATGAAGCAACCTCCCACAAGGGTACGGAGTCCAGGAGAGATCTCAGGTCTCCCAAGTGCCACGACTAATGAGCATCTGTGCTTGGAAGAGCTGCCTTGCGCTGTTAGGATCGCCCTCCTCCAGCAGCCCCTCCGGAAAGCAAGAAGCGACTGCAGAGCATGTGCACACCTGCGGCTCGCGCGTCCCTTAGTCCCATCAGGATGCAGTTAAATGCTGGAGGGGATAATAAAGGATGGCTACAGTGCACCTTTATTTCCTTTAAAAAATATGCCAGGAAATGGCTTGCCTATGTGGTATGAGTGGTCCAGCTGGTGGGACAAGAAGTCTCTAAAGCCTGAGCCTGCTCCTCACCTCTCCCGTGGTGAGATACCACCCAGGAGAGTCTCCCACGTCAATCAAAACATGCCAGCTGGGGACAGGAGAGGAGCAAAGCCTGGTGCCACCGCAGCAGCACGCTACTTGCCGTACCATCTGCAGACATGATACAAGAAGAGCCGGCCCTTCAAGGTCTGCTTTCCCAGCCTCCAACAGCTGCCCGCAGCAGCCTGCCGGGGCCCGTGCCTGTGCCTCAGCTGCACCAGGCTCGGGAGAGGCGTAGTCCTGCACCCAGCACCTGGGCCAGGGTGGGTAGCCAGCAGTTTCCATAACTTTCAAGTCTTTGGGCTGATGCAAATAGCTGTTGAGGGCAATTGCAGTAGTTTGTAGGTGCATTCGAAACTGCGAGCAAGCTCTCGCGTTGGGCCCTGTCTCTTTCTCTAGCTTCTTTCCAGTGCCAGATCCGTCAAGAAAAGGTATTCAAAAGCATGCAAGTCTTGCTGAAAAGCCCCATTTTTTAAAGAAGAGCTTAGAGGATGAGCTGTTACGTTAGCTGGGTGTTTTGGAAAGCTTCAGGCTATCCTGCTTTCCATGGCACGAAACACTGCGGTTCAATTGCTTTTAAACAACGCTATTTCCAAGAAACAAAATGACGATGATTCCACCTGACCGCCTTTTCAGCGCTCCTGTGAGAAGGGGAAACTGAGCCAAGAAAGCATCCGAGAAGTCAAGCAATGCACTGTCACGAATCCCCAGGAATAAAGCAACGCTAAGGCTCTGGCTTCTGGTAAAATGTGCGTTTCTGCCCCACCATTATTCCTTCCAAATCAGTTTTTGCCAAGTGTCCTGCACATGCCTTTTGCTCCAGTGACAGGATATCCTTCATTTGTCTGCACAAAGCGCAGATGAGCACTTTTTCGTGTTGTTTTCCAAGTCGGCTGATGGGAGGGTCAGCAGGGGCCGAAGCGGCTGCACCAAGTAAAGGAAAGGTAACCATGGTAACTCAAGTTATCTGCATCCTCCATGTATTTCCTTCTCCCCACCCTACATCATATCTTTCCCACCCAAACCTCAAGCCAATAGAGCCAGTGACCAGCTGGCAGGATGGGGACTGCGGCAGGGTCTCCAGCACCCAGCGTGTCTTGCTGTATTTCGGGGATCACCACTGCAGGCTGAGATCATCAAAAAGAGACTGAACGCATAGAGAAGGGTAACTTGCAAAAGGCAGAGCTCTCCACTACTGTAGATGGGGCACTGGATATGTTGCCTTTGCTCCAGAGTTACAGACTCGTTGATGCTGCTCCTGGTTTTGGCTCTGAGCTGTAACCTGTCCACAGCAGCAACAGCTTCTCCGTCTGCGCCCCACGTCAAACCCAGCTACAGTTTTGGCCGGACTTTCCTGGGACTTGATAAATGCAACGCCTGCATTGGGACATCCATTTGCAAGAAATTCTTTAAAGAAGAAATAAGGTCAGAAACTCAGCACAGTAATCTTTAAAGCATTCTGCATAGTAACTTGAAAGTTGCCTGTTAGTATTTCCAAGTGCTTTAATGAGAGACAAAGCAAAGAGTAACTTAGCACCCGGTTGCCATTACAGCACCTAGTAATTTATTTAATTAATGTCTATAGGAGGCTGCTTTTCTCCTTTCTTTTAAAGACACACAAACACAATCGGGTTTCAGCCCGGAATTGTAATTTGAAAGTAAGGATTAAAGTCACAACTTCCAGCATAGAGTGTAGCTCTGAAACCATTCAACACAGTGATGGGAGAAGGGAAGAGGGAAGGAAGAAATCAGTTTGTTTAGATGTACTGGGAAGTATTTTATTACGAGCAACTGAGTAAAGGAGAAGGGGGTTTAACTTTGTATGCTCCCAAAAGACTGTGTTAACTACAAACATGTAAACATGCTATAGAATTTTGTGCCAGGTGCAACAACACAAACGTGCAGAATTTCACGTGCATATTAACTGAGATCAAAAGCGATCTAAACCTGCCTGAGGCACGAGGACTTTTGCACATCAGGTTACCCACGCGCTCAAAAATACACGGGGCTAAATTATTAGTACTCTTTTGGGGAGTTTATGTGAGAACTTGAAGGCACAGGCAGAATTTGCATCTGCCTCGGAGTCAATGAGACATATGCTGCCCAAACGGTCATCGGACCGATCCAATCAGTTTTAGGCTCAAAAGCCGACTGTATCTGACGACAGCGGGGAAAATGTTGCCAGTGTATTTGAGGAGAAAGTTAAAGGCAACGCTTGGCAGCGGTAGGGTTTATTGGGTCTGATATGATTTATACAGCCATATGCACTTTCTTTTATAGATATAAAAGCCTGGGGGAGAAGAAACGATTATAGTAAAAATGTATTTTTAATGCTGTAATGTAAGTAGTATAATATTGGACAAATCACCATTTTTATCTTAAACTATCCTATAAAATGTGGCATAGTAAAACCATAATGGTTTGTATGGGATGGTCTTGTAATACCGAACATCCATCCTTTCCTTAATGCCGTTAGAAAAAGGCGGCTTGTGGCTGTGCTACGCCAGAGCACCCCTCACCATGGCACACCGGGGGTCCCAGCCCTCGGCACTCTGCCCTCTTGACTCTTCATCTCCCCGGCTCATGCCGAGGGTGATGCCAGCCCTTGCAGTCGGTAAGGTGCAGTGGCACTAAGAAAGGCCAGGCCAGCAGTGCTGGATTTCTCTCAGCCCAGCCCGGGCTTCTGTCCTAAAAAGCAAGATGGATTTGCAGTCAGCACGTTCAGCTGGCTGACACGGGCAGGTGTAGGGATGCAGGGGCTGAGGGTATGTTCAGGGTATGGGCTGCCCTACATGCCCTACATTTTATTCTCTGCAGCAGGGCAGCACGGGAACTGGCTCCGTGCCCCAACCTGCTGCAGCTCTTTTGCCACTGGCCCGTGCAGGGTCTTTAGGGACCTGCTGCCTGTTACAAAGCAGGTTCCACGCTTGCAGCTTGTCGCAGGTGCATCATTTTGGTTACGTCCACTTAGCTGCTGAGGAAATTGGGGCCCTGCAACTTCCTACAGCCCTGCTGAAAATAGCAGTAGCCTTCTGCAGCAAGCTACTGGTCTAGCTGGCCAGCGGCCAGCTGCATGCTGCACCAGGGCATGGGAAAGAGGTGCTACATGGGTGAAAGCAGGAGGCCCCCACACTGGCTTTCCTCTGGGGGACAGCAGGAAAGGAGCACAGGTGGCCAGAGGGTCATACAATCATAGAACCACAGAATGGTTTGGGTTGGAAGGGACCTTAAAGATCATCTAGTTCCAAACCCCCTTGCCACAGACAGGGACACCTTCCACTAGATCAGGTTGCTTAAAGCCTCATCCGACCTGGCCTTGAACACTTCCAGGGATGGGGCATCCACATCTTCTCTGGGCAACCTGTTCCAGTGCCTCACCACCCTCATTGTAAAAAATTTCTTCCTTATATCTAATCAAAATGTACTCTTTTTCAGTTTAAAGTCATTGGCCTTTGTCCTATCACTACATGCTCTTGTAAAAAGTCCCTCTCCAGCCTTCTTGTAGGCCATCTTTAGGTACCGGAAGGCTGCTAGAAGGTCTCCCGAGAGTACAGGAGAGGTGCTTCAGCCCTCAGATCATTTTCGTGGTCCTCCTCTGGACCTGCTCCAACAGATCCATGTCCTTCTTAAAGGTCCAAGCAGTGCCTGGGAGTGCAGAGCCACAAAGATGTGGGAACATGGTGCTTCTGCCTCAGGGAAGGTAGAGGGGCTAAACCCTAAACCAGAGATTTTTCTTCTCTCCTGCGAGCCCACAGTTAGTTCTCACACACAATGCAGCACACAAACAGGTGATAATGTACTGTGCTCTGAGTGCTTTGGAAAGGGTAACTTTCAGAAATATTCTTCTGAGTAGTCAGTCAGCTTCAGGCTTTTCTTTACAGGGGTCAAACTTCTCTCACTTGATTTCTTGAACATCCGGGATTTTTTGGCAAGTGAAATGTTAAATGAGGGAAATTTTAGTGTCATTTAATGCTCTTCGATCCACTCTTGTGTACCTCTTCACATGTCAAAGGTGGACGGCACTTGGCACTTCTCTATGTTAATCTTCATTAGAACACACTTCATCAATTCTCCATCATTTCCAGGAGCTGACATTCATTCGCACTCAACTAAGGAGTAAGAAGGTGTGGGTTTTGTTCCCAGAACAACTGGTGACTCATCCTGTGCTCTAACGTTCTTTACTTCCCTTATCTTTGCCCAACTTTATCTATGCATCTGTAAATGAGAATACCAAAGCCTGTCTACCAACTGTCCTGAGAGCAGAGTGTAGCAAAAGTTTTTGTAAAATACTAGATTTTCAAAACACTGTGGAACTGAGCTGACCAAAACTATTTGCAGACTGTGTCAAAGCTGGTGATGAGCTTTGGCCAAAAGTAACAGGAAGGAAGTTTGAAAAAACTGGAATGCTTCAATTTGATGGGATTTTGTATGCTATTTTTTTATTTTTTGTTGTAAGACTTAACTTACTTAATTTTTGTCTTTTAAAAAACGGTAAAACTTCAAATGCAAGCAAAATTATTTTGGCTGAAACAAAATTTCATTTAATCCAGGAAAAAAGAATAAGTTTGATTTTCTTCAATGTTTAGTTCTGGGCTGACCTAAAATCTCTAATCTGTGACTCAGTTATTCACACAATTCACACAATATTTCAGATCTTACTGAAAGTCTTAATTAAAGCGCATTCAGGCCTTTAGCTAAAAGGCTTCATACGAGAGTGAATTATTGTTGCAGCACAACTTGATGATGAATCTTGAAAGTATCTAGCAAGTGTGCCAGGCCAGTGCTGCGCTGCCCAGAAATGATGCCAAATACAGAATTGCCGCAGCCCATGCCGGGTTCCCAGGCTCACATGGCTCTCCCCCAGGAGCTCTGCGGAGGAAATCGCTCTGTCCACACTCAAATTAACGCTCAGCCCTGGCTTTCACACATCCATGCATTGCTTGCATGCAGGAGGTGGCGCTTTCCTGGTATCTGCCTGACGTGAGCTCCCCTGAAAACACACGCTTGAGCCAAATCACAAGGCATATTTGTGATTAACTTGGGGAAAAAAAAAAAAAAAAGAAAGAAAGAAGGAGAAACCCAGCCCACAGCCACCTCTTCCCTGTACGTGCCTGGCACACTGTGCCTGCTCTGCAGATTAGGCACTGGGAGGGGTTGTGATGCAAACCAAATCACAGCGAGGCATAGCAACTATTCTCTGCTCTCTAGTTGACGCTCAAAACTAGATCAAAAAAAACCCCACCAAAACCCAAGGCGTTTATTTTCATGTCAGATGCCTTAGTTGTAGGGATACTTCAACTTCTTATTGAGCAAAATGCCCAGATGACCGAAAACGCCTGAACCCCTTGACCTGCTCATGCAAGGGGTTGGGCTCCTCCACTTCTGGTCAGTCTGCATGTCCGCGACAAATCTTTTGAAGGAGGCATGTGGCTAGAGCCAAAAGCCAAAGCAGGGCAACCACCAGCGTTTTGGGGAGACAGGCTTTCCCCTTGGGCATCCGTGCTCACCCTGGACCTGAGCTGCACTGCATCTGCAGCGGGGAAGGGGAGCAAGGTGCTGCCTTCAAGAGGAGTCATGGGGAGGAGGCTGGTCAGTCTCTGACCACAGAGGGGGGCTAGTGACACCGAGTTAGTTATTTGCCTGAACTCAGAGGAAATTAATCCTCCCAAAATTTCTCTGTGCCGATTTCCCAACTGGAAATCAAAAGGAAGGATCAGCTTCAGCTTTCAGATTTGTTAATGTCTTTCCATCTAACTCCAGCTAGCTGATCCTGCAGGGAACCTCTTGCCTCTCCTGTTTCACTTCTGAGCTATTGGCTTTAATTTATGGTGAGATTAAATTAGAACGTGATTTCTTAGGCACTCGGGCAAGCAGGTTAGGGCAGGAGGTTTCAGAGGCAGCAAATGTGTGACGCTGGCCAAACCAAAGGTCAGGGTTCAGCTGCTTTCCAAGAGCGGGTTACAGGCGTACTTGCAAAACAGGCACCGCACTCAGCTCCTGTGTGTGTGACGCGTGTGTGGGCAGGGCTGAGGGGGCTGCTGGAACCAAAAAATATCGTCGCAGTCTAATTGCCCGGCCCATATGCTCCCCTCCTGTGCCTGTGTAGAGGGAGTAAATCTGTGCAAGGTCTCCATGGCTGCAGGAGCCCAAGGCACGCGTCTTCCTGTCCCTCCATTGCACCCCAAACTCTGCCTCTGTCTGGGATGGTTGCTCATCCCGGCTGCTAAAATACAGCCAGCGGCGTTGGAGGGGACCTGTTGACCTCAGTACTGAGTAAAGCCACCACCTCAGAACAAAATATTATATTGACATTCCCAAATACATTTATTGTCAGGAGATTTTGTTCTGTAGAGTCCCTTAAAGTGTCAAGTACTCCTTTTTTGAGCTCCTTTCTCAGGGATTAAGGATATTTAAAAACGCCAGGGCTTCCCTGTGAACAGAAACCCTGCAGCCCTCTCCCTTAAATTCCTCCCTTTACATGGGCCAAAAGACCCCGTTTGGGCATTTCATCCCCTGCCCCACGGTACTGTGCGCGACAAGGGACGGTTTAAGCAGAAAGCAGATGGACATATTTTCCAAAGCACATTTCCTCGGCTGACAGCTTCGGCCTCATCCCAGTGTCTGGGGCTGCCCACCCGTGGCTGCTCAGCCTTTGCCACCCGATGGCAGAAAGCCCCCAGGGCCAGCGTGCAGTGGAGGGACGGCAACGGGTGTCCGTGCGGCGTGTTAACCCGCTCTCTGGGGGCTCTCACTTTGGTTTGGCAGGTTTGACACCTGGCTTTCTTCTCGTTTCAAGCTGCCCTCCAGCTATCTGCTCAGCTACTCGGGCAACTACACCGATGATGCCAAGAGCTGGCGGTCGGTCGACATCACCCGGCTGACCACCAAGTACCAGCACGACCGGGCAGACAGGCGCATCTGCACCTCCCTGCTGAAGACGAAGACCTGCAGCCTGGAGCGCGCCCTGCGCCGCACGCGTCGCTTCCAGAAATGGCTGGGGGCCAAGCGCCTCACCCCCGACCTGGTCCAGGTTGGTGCCCTGCGGATTCTCCAGATTTCAGGAAGCCTGATACTGGGTTGTGGTCAGGGGGAGAGGGGAGGGAAGCCTCATGGGGGTGACACGTGGTTCGGGGGGGAAAAAAAGGGGTCTGAAGGAGACACGGTCTGAAAGCTCAAGGGGTAGAGGGTGATTTTGGCACCATCCCTCCTGTCCCAGCCAGTGGAGAGGGCAGCACCACGTCCTCCTGGCCGAGCCACAGGGAAGAGGCAAAATGAGGCTCTGATGGGAAGAAGAGGGCCAAGGCACAGGGCTGGCCCTGGCAAGACGGGAACTGGCTCCTGGTTTCCAGGCTGAGGCTGGCTTCAGGCACAGGGAAAACCTGGGGCCATGCACGCAAAGGTGCCAACAGCTCAGGTGGGGATATTTCTGCCAGGTTTTTTTTCCCAGTTTTCCATCACACCTCAATGACTTTTTTCACAAAGTCCCACCCAAAAGGGCAGCCTGTGCCTTGAAAGGGAATTTGCTCTGGGGACGGGACCTGGGCAACTTGGACCCCTCTCTGCTCGTGGCCAGCAGGACGAGCAGCACTGGTGGTCGGAACCGGAGCATTGATTCCTCACCCACCTGCCCTCTATAGCAAATGATCTCAGGCATGAAGCAGTGCACTGCCCTTTCTGTCGCAGTCCTGAGGTGTCACAGGCAAAGCCAGGACAGGCACGTGGGCTGGGAGTCACTGCCATCAGGCAGACTGGTGTCCATGGCACAGGGAGAGGGACACACAGGCAGGGCAGAGGGGCAGAGCAGGCAGGATCCAGAGGAGAGCTGGTGTCTGGGCACTGCCTGCACTGAGGGGTGTCATGGGCAGACAGGGGCAGCCATCAGGCACACCAGAGTGTTTGGCAGCTGCTGGCTTGCATCTGAGAGCAAAAGCCCCCTCCCCAAATGTGTAAGCATCCCCCCCATCCCATCCAAACAACAGCAAAGCATTGCAATATCCACAGGCAAGGGGCAGGGGCCAGGGTGGAGGCTGGGTATACTCTAAACAAGACCCTGAGAGGCAAAGAAAGATTATTCCAGCACTTCTGCCCCCTTACAAGAGAGAAGTGGCTGTGAAACAGGGACTTCTTTTTTTCTATAAAGACAACTGTTTCCTCCTGCCTGCATGCTGCTGCATCTGTTCAGCTCTGCTGAGCGTTAAAGATACGCTGCTTTAGTTTTTCCACTTCTGTTACCCTTGGAGGAGCATGCCTGAGGAGGGAGAGCGGGAGACCCCGTGCTGCTGCAGCAGCAGCAGCATCAGGAGCAGAACCGGGGCTGGTGCCTGATCTTCTCCAAGGACTCACCTGAGTTGCTGATAGACGCACATGGCAGGTCACCCTGAAGCCAGCACCCTCTTTCCTGGGCAGGGTGAGGTGCAGGATGACATGTGCCAGGCAGGGAAAAATTCTTTGGAGCTAAGCTACAGTGTACTTTGTCTAGTAAGCTCAGGAGAAGGGCTAAGGAGTGGGGGCAGATATGCATCACTTCTACTCAGAGCATCCCTCACCTGAGCCTGTGGGCTGTGGGCAGGGACACATCCTCCCAGGGTGGCAGGCAGCAGCTTCCCAGGCACCCACTGGCCATTGCTGTCCCTCAAGGCAGCAGTGCAGGGGGCGGCAGAAGGGCAAGGTGGAGAGCCAGACCCTCTGGCATTGCTGGAGTATCCAAGGGATTTGTGCAAAGACATGCTGCCCTCATAGCAGTGCTATGTGGAACAGGAGGAGTTGAGAGCTTAGAACTTCCATTTGCTGGGTGAAGAAGAAACTGGAGAAATGTAGCGCTGTCGTATCTCAGATCTTCTGCAAAGTGAAGTCATTAGCTGAGCCCAAATCCTTCTCCTTAAAAGGCTCTTGATGTGCTACACAGCTTTCCCTACCATGTCCTCTCTGAAACTGAGCTCCTGGCTGAGCGGGCTGGGTCACACACACGCATGCACACCACATGCACACCACATGCAGACCACATGCACACCACATGTACACGCAGCACCACGTGGAGACTCTGGCTGGGACGCCGTGGCCATGCACCTGTCTGGTTTCTCCTGGTCACTTGAGTTTCCACCGTGCAGTGGTGGGAAGCTGAGTTTACCCCAGCTCCAGGGCTCCTCCGAAGTGAGCTCTAGGGGTCAGCCTGGAGGGAACGCACCCAGGGACAAACTTTCTGGGACATTTCAGCAACCCCTGCAGTTTTTTATTTGGAGACAGCACAGGAGGCTACAAGGAGGTGCAGACCTTTGCACATCTGCCTCGGGATTGCTCTGCTCGTGTTTTCATGGTTCTTTGATTCTGTAAATCGAGCAGAGAAACCTAAACCGGGATATAAATCCCTTCTAACAGCATATAGACTTGAATACACAGAGAAGCTGAGCAACTCAGAGGCCCTGGAGCCTACTCCCCTCTCCAAATTTTGGCAGCAATCGCTATTTAAGATTGGGCATGTGCTCTGCAAAATGGCTATCAGTCTCACAGTGGTCTGAACTTAAAAAACAGTCTGTGGCAACAACATTTCAGTTGTACAGTGAGTCAGTTTGTATGTGAGACCCTCCTCAGCCTCCAGCCATGTTGTGTGAGCCACCACAGGTTACAGGGTGACCCTCTAAGCCATCCAGCCTCACAGAGCCAGGGATGCCCTTCCTCTCTGCCCTCCTCACATCCAAAAGCTGCAGGCGTACCTCTGCCTGCACCCAGCCCAGCACTGCTGCCCCTCTGCAGTGTTGGCTGGGAAAACGCACGTTGGTAACACAGCACGAGCCATCAGAGTGGGATTTCTTGGGGCTACCCATATGTGACTGCAAATACTTACCTGCAGCACTGCTCTTCTGGCTTTTTTTTTTGCCCCCTCTCTTTTCAGATGTGTTGACAGCACACTGCTGGTGGGTGACGCCTAACACGATGCCCCCCACCATTTCACAAAGCTGTAGCTACCCAGCGGTGTCTGTACTTCCCTCCCTGCAGTTTTTCCTATATAGCAGCACTGAGGAAAGCTAATGGGCTCAGGTAATTTTGTCTTATAGAGTGGAGAATTACAAGAAACTGTAACGTGCTTGAATCAAGATGACAGACCATGAAGTAATGTTTTTTCAATTTATGCTGTGTTCTCTGCCTGACCCAAGCATCAGCTGAGCTGCCTGCCACAGTGATTATTTCACCTGCCACAATGAAAATCTTTATTGGACACAGCAAAGTCTTCAGTGTTAAAATCCAGCCCGGCTTGGAGATGAGTAGGATTTAGCCAGGGCTCAGCCCTCACGGTAGCCGGTAGCCCCAGCCACCTTCTGCTTCTCCCAGGAGCTCATCACCCCAAACCACGCTGCTTGCTTTTCTTGTTCAAGGGGAAGAACAACAAAAAACCTGGGCTAGTTTCAGCACAAATCACCCACAGGGCAAATTTACAGCCCTGTCTACAAAGCACAGCCTGGAAAATGCCAAAGGCAGATGGACAAAAGCAGTACCAAGGTGAAAAGCCAGCCATTTGCAGCTCCTTTCTCTAGGATGTACGGTTTGAAACTATTGACCGGCACCTCCACCTGTGCTCAGCGGATGTGCCAGCACTGTGGTGATGTGGCCAGTACGCATCGCTTTGCTCACAGTGCAGAGGCAGCAGCTCGCTGATCTGGCAGCTGCTTCGTCCTAGGGAAGGACAGGCGTTACTGGGCTCCCAGAGCCACCTCCCAGAACCTGTTGCCTCTTTGACCCTGCACCTCACCATCAGAGACGTGCTTCGGTAAACCTGCTGGCACCAACCACACCGTATCTCCCAATGGAGGACTATAGCAGTGGTGCCTGCAGTGGGGATGAGCTCCGTAGCTTCACAGAGTGTCCTCAGGTTCTCTCTTTTGGGAGTGAACAAAACCCTTGGACTCAAGCAGCCAGGAGCTGCAGGTGCTTTGACACCTACGTCCAAATGTTTCTTCCTGGATCCTACCCCAAACTTGCTCGTTTGGTGAAGCTGCACCTAGGTGATGGCATGTGGGGCAGGAGGCAGCAGTGCTCCTGAGCTGTGCCATCCCTCCTTGGGTTGGCTGAAGAGAAGGCTCAGTGAGAAAAAGTCTTCTAGAGGTCATCTTTATGTCAGAGTGAATTCTGGGTGCATCCTCACTAGATACGCATACATATGCATACATGGGAGTTTAAAACGCATTGCCTACTGTGCAGTAGGAGAAAAAACCTCAGTTGCGTGCAGGTCGGCTTTGCAGGAGTTACTTATTATCAGATATAAAAACGTGGGTATTTAATCAAAGTAAATAAGAAGCTTTCCATATCAATCACAAACAATACATCAGGCAGGCTGGCAGGTCTTATTCTCTGGGATGATAAAACACTGTGAAGGACTTAAGGTATTCCCAGATAAACCAGTATTGCCAGTGTTTTGAGTATGTGTTCAAATTTTTCTTCCATTGGCGTATTTTTTTCTTATAGTTTTAAAACTCTGGCTCTTTTTCTACTGTAGGGATGTTTCCATCAGTCTGCTGGAAGGGGATGCCCCTCTCCACCAGAACACTCGAGCAGATGCTGAACTTTAAACATTTGAATATCTCTGCTGAAATCAAAAGGCCTCACTGTCCAGCTTGGGTGGATCAGGGCTTCATTACATCGTAGGAAGTTGCACTGATGGTTGATACATATAAACACAGCAGCACCCAGCCGTACTCCTCTGCACCCGCACCGCTGCTGGTATCCCTCAAATGGTTCCTCAGGAAACAAGCAGCCATGATGACCAAATGCAGCACATGTCCATGTCTATGTTAATAGGATGAACCCTGATGTTGGAAAAAAATCCTAATTAAAACTTTCATGTGTTCTCTGCCACCATAAATTCTGTTCCTGCTTTATACTCTCAAGGGTCTCAGCTTTTGCGCTGCAAACTCCTGGAGGCAGCAAGGCTTTCTAATTTTGGCTGCAAATATTTGCAGACACGCAGAGCTGCAAGAGACTTTCTCCACTGTTTGTGTCTTCTTTAACACAGCTCTGTTCTGTTCGTTTTTTCTCACTCCTCCTCCAAAGGGAAAGTGACAGAGTCAGCCACAAGTGCTGTGAGACAGAAATCCATAACCGTCCCTTCCCCCCTGTCCTTCTATGGTTTTAGATAATTAGTTGAAAAAATATTTCCTTCGTAAGGCTACACCAGAGAAGAGGAGTGTGTGAAGACTTGCAACCAGAACTAGGGAGTTTTTGACAAATGTTTTATTCTCTAGGGAAAAAAAAATGGTTCTTTAGTTGTTGTGAGACAACGCTCCAGTTGGGGTTGATTTTTCTCAGGTAGTTTTAAGCAGCTGTTGGCATTCTGGGCTTGTTTCGTGCAACTGATGGCCAAGAAAGGAGTGGTTGGGACCTCACTGAGGCTGGCAGAGAGGCAGAGGAGGGGATGTGGGAAGTCTAGTTCCCTCTTTCCACCTCCAACCACGTTCCTCCCTTCCTTGTTCATTTGTTTCTTTGCCATGACTGAGTAACTAGGTGTTTTGTGCCAAATGAACAGCTCGTGCAGGAACGTCTGAAAGAGACCTACCTCAGAGTTACCAAATGACTTGGGGAGACCCTGAGTCAAATCTTTGCTCTCAGCGTGAAGAATTGTAGGGAGTAATGTGAGCTCCAGTGCCCTTTCCTCTGAAGCACGTCTCTCAGCCATCAGATTATAAAGAAAACCTGAAGGAGTAAATGTGGCTACTGAGATCATTTGGAAGAAAAAGGCTTAGAAAAAACCTGATTCCCTTCCCCAGCAGAGGTGCGGCCAGGCAGCGCTTCTGTGCCACTGTGGGCAACTCTCCGTACATCCGCTCTCCTTGGCTATTAAGAAAGACTGACTTCAAAACAAAGGTCTTTTTTGACTACAAAGGTATAAATTTCTGTGCCATTTATCCTGGCCATAGATTGCTTGTGCAATTTTACAAGCCAAACCTTCAAATCTGAAAGGTGAAGTACAGTGATGGTTGACCCCATTAGCCCGACAGTTCTTTATTTGTAGCTGGTATTTACAAAACATATGCACAGGCTATCCAGGTTTGGTTTTGATAGTTAATGCACAAGTTTATCAGAGAGAGAATATGTCCTGTTCTTGTACCCACATACAGTGCTTGTTTACACTTCTGAAGCATGTTTACTGACCTTAGCAAATAGTATTTGCAGGAAAGCTGCTCACAGGCTAAGCAAATAGCGAAGCGATCCGAAGACATTATTTAACGAGGGAAGTGACTCACCAGCTTAATGACAGCGGGGCCTCTGCCAACGGGCCAGGATGCCAGGGCTGGAAACTCGGTCGGACAGAGGAGGCCCACTGGCACGGAGCAACGCGCTGCTGCACAGTAGGGGGGAAGTGAGGTTTGCAGCATCTGCCTCTGCGCTGCAAAGACCGGGTGCTGTTTTGGAAACCTGAGCTGTTAACAAGCATTTTTGGATGGTACGGAGATCTTTTCTAGGAGCGGTTTGCTGTAGAGATCCCGCTGGGTGCCTGTGCCCACCAGCAGCTCTGCCACAAGGTGCAGAGACACAGTGGGCAGAGCACAGAGGTGCTGGTGCACCCCAGCATGAGCCAAGCACACCATGACATCTCAGGCTGGAAAACAAACATCTTTGTCGTGTTTTCACCTCTCGCCAGGGCCTGTCTAGCCCAATGCTGCGCTGCCCGTCCCAGCGTCTCCTGGACAGGATAGTGCGGCGCTACGCTGAGGTACCAGATGCTGGCAGCATCTACATGGACCACCTCACCGACCGGGACAAACTGCGCCTCCTGTACACACTGTCAGTGAATTCACACCCCATCTTGTTACAGGTATGTATCACCTCACTCTGGCTTGAAATGCCACCCCGCAGCCCCTTTGCAAGCAAACCCTCGCATGAGACATGCACCAGTCCCAAGCTGCACAGGAGTCCCAGCCCTGGCCTTTGGCAAGTTCCCTGGCCTTCATAAAGTGAGTTTCTTCTATGGTGTTGGATAGCTGAAGCCGGGCAGACTCCTGTGGTGCTCCTTGCATCAGCCTGTGAAGTTGTGGAGAGATATGGATGCCCAGCCCCTTAAATAAATCAGAACCCAGACAGGTTATTGCACTAGCACACTGTGAAAGCCAGGGTTTTACACATCCCTGATACTTCACAGTGTTACGTTTGCATTGCTAATATGTCACTCAAAATCACAGCCTGTTTATAAAAGAGAAAGAGCATGCTTTAGCATGGGAGGTCCAAGGTGCAGCATTGAGGTTGAACATGGACTTGGGGAGAGCTGATTTCCCAGGTTCCATATACCAGCACTGTTTTTACCATTTACATGCTGCTGGTAACTAGCTCCGTAGCAAACTGCAACTTTGCAGAGGTGTTTGGTGGACTCTCAAATACAACTGAGCTCTGAGTTTGAAGGCAGAGAGCTGGAAGGCCTTGTGCCCCTCCCCTGGTCCTCTGCTGCCATGCCTGGCATGTGGCTCTTTTCTTTCCTTACATGTGTTTCTGAGGGAGTATCCTCACCCATCCCACCACTGCCTCACCTTTAGTTCTCATTGCTGTGTCTTTCAACCTTCTGAGATTCCACGGAGAGGCAGCAGCAGCATCTGTCTCCTGCCACAGGCCACCGCTGCCCTCAGCAGCTCTCAGGGCTCTGCCCAGTCCCAGGGAGGGGGAGTGGTGCTTGTACTCTGGAGGTCTCCTGGTGGTCACTCAGCCACCCCGGCCATGGCTAGCTGGGGCACGAGTCTGCAAGTCTCAGCACTGTAAAGATATGGGAATGCAGCTTAAAGAGGTGAGAAAAATATGCCAAAGAGAAATGGCTTGATTTTACGTGAGTGCCCAAAATGCCTTTGCAGTAGAAGGGAGAAGCAACCTTAAACATGAAACTGGATGAATTTATAACCCTGCCTTGGCAGGGTCTGGGGCACTGGAGAGAAAAACTAGCTGTAGTGTAGATGGCAGAAAGCTTTGTGTTGGCACGGCTCAGCAGTCATGCAGTTTGGTTTCCACCTGGCGTAACTGCATTGCTAGCATGAGCTGCAGTGACGCAGGGAGCCCAGCCCAGGTGCCCTCACTGTAGCAAACACCTAGCACTTCTCTCTCTGAGACTGCAAAGTCCCTTACAAAGTGACCAGGCATTTCTTACAAATTAGCAAAAACTTCTCTAGCCCCACTTCACCTCCAAGCCATGACTTCAGCTCTGCAGTGCTCATGAGGAACTCATCACAGGCTCCATAAAGATCCCTAAAATTAGCTCTTTTGTGCCTAAAATTTTCATGACTTTAAAATCTACTATTATCTTGGACTTTCTGGTCAGTCTCCCTCATAGAATAAGTCTTGAAATACTTCTTCCTTAATTAGAAAAAGAAAGAAAAAATAAAAAGAAAAAAAAAGCAGCATAGCTACTCCAGGCTGGAGCAGTGCCTTCCCCTGCTGCTGGGGCAAGCTGGGGTGAGGAAGGGTTGCAGGATGCTTTAGAAAGCAAAATACGACAGCGGCGCTGCTGCTTGAAGTTGGCCAGGGCACTTGAAAGTTCTCTGGGAGGGAGGTGGGTCCATGGGCAGAACGCAGCAGCCAGAGTGCCGGGGCAACTCCCCCTGTTACCGCTCTCCCCGGCAGATCTTCCCCAACGTGGAGGGATGGCCCTTCCCACGGTACCTGGGCTCCTGCGGCCGGCTGGTGGTCAGCGCCAGCACCCGGCCTCTGCACGACTTCTACGACGCGGCCCCTGCGGTGGCCGCCGACCTGGCCCTCCAGCTCCTCACTGTCCTCCGCTCCATGGGCACCAACGACCTCAACTATTTCTTCTACTTCACCCACGTGGATGCTGGCACCTTCGGTGTGTTTAGCAATGGGCATCTGTTCATCCGGGATGCCAGCACACTGGGGATCATCGACAAGGAGGAAGGTACTCAGCAGGCTCCGTGGCTGCGCATCTGTCGCAGGAGGACTCAGCGGGACAGGGGGAACAAATCTTTCAGCTTGGCTCTGCTGCTGATTATTTTTTTAATCGACCGAACATCACTTGCTAAATTAAATAATGAAAAGATCAAGCAGAGATTTACCAACAGCAAAAGCATCAGCAGCTCCTGCCGTTCTGGCTCTGAGTCGGGAAGGCGACAGGCATTTTGTTTGTGCGCTCAGCGGTTTGGTGACTGATCGCGGGCACTTGCTTCTTGCCCGGCCCCCTCTGTGGCTGGCAGCAATATTAAATGTGCAAGGTGCTGAATGTTCTCGTTTGAAGTCTTCCTAAATCACCTCTTTTAAAACTTTTGCCACACAAACGTCAGTATTTGCTAGTATAAATTTGATAACTTCATTTGTTTTAAGTACTGAGTCAAATCAGTCTCTTTTTAGGTGCATTTATCACATTAACTAATAATCATAACAACAAAATCTCCCTTTTGTCATTTTTACATAAAATCAAGAGTTAGTGTTTGCTTTTCACAGGTTACATTGGTCTGCTCCTGGAAGTAGAGCTTGTAAAAGACTATTTCTCCGATAATTTGACAATTTCATTTTGAATGTTCAAATTTTCAAAAGGCCTTTGCTCAGCTCACACATTCAGCTGAGTAGATCTCAAATATTCAGAAGCAGCTGTCAGAGAATTTTCCACTGGGTTTCTTTTTCTTGGCCAGACAGCTATTACTGTTGACTTGACTCCAGCTAGATGAGCTGTTGTTGCAATTTAATGATTTTGGGTAACATGGAAAAATTATGGGTATGGCCATTTGTGGTAGTTTTGTAAGAACTCCACATTTTAGGTTAGTACTTTAGTTCTCATTTTTTTCCGCATCGGTTTGACTCAACAGACTCTTCTCCGCTTCCTCTGTCAGGCAGTTCTGAGCGCTCTGCCATTCAGAAAAATATACATATTTCAGGAAGGAGAAAATTGGCCCATATATATAGCTACAGCACAGGGTATTTTGTGGTGACAGATAGCTGTATCCTTCAGATAGTAACGAACCACATGTTAATACAGAGGTACAGACATACGTGATTACCCAAGATTTTGCTACCATGCTTCTAACGACTGGTTTAATTGTCTCTAACAGGGAGCCAGCTGATTGATGGCCAGCAGGAGTATAAAGATATATTTAGCTGTTTGACTGTGGACTGCCAGTCTGCATTTGTGTCCTGTAACTCCATCAGAGAGAAGCACAACCTCGTCATGGTGTGCCGAGAGCTTTTGCCAAAGCTCCTGAAGGGGAAATTTCTGCAACCCTTGCAGGAGAAAATAGACAGCTTCCTGCAGAACTGCGCCGATGGCCCTGCCGATGACCACGGTGTCGACGAGGCAGTTGCAAAGCTGGAAGAGCTCCTGAAACCTCTGCGATCTTGTGATTCTCGTTTTGCCTACCGCTACCCTGACTGCAAATACAGTGAAAAATACTGACGGCTTCAGAGGAGGGGTACCCCAGGAAGGACTAGGGCAGTGTCAGCCCCCTGCCAGTGCGGGAAGCAAGAAGGAACCAGGGTAGCTGGAAAGAGCTGCACCAGATCTGGGGCTTTCTCATCAAGGCAGAGGAGGAGGGGGAAGAGTGAACATGGGATTTATTGTTCATCTCCCGGAGATGCATTTGTTACATGGGATGTTAGACATGATGTAAGGCTTATGGATTATTAGCATTATCGTGAGTGACAGGGGCTACAGGATTAATAAATCTTATTCAAGTATTCTGGCCTTGGAAGAGTTTTCCATGCCCTTCATAAAAAACCAAACAAACAAACAAAAAAAAGCTCTGAAGGCAGCGCACCCACAACTAGCTAGATAGAGGAGCTTTATTACCAAGAAAGTCTTTCTGACCAAGATGATATATATACATGATGTGGGATGGATAGACACATTTAAGACTTTCCTTTTGGGGATTTCTAAATCATAGATAAACTGAACCACCAGATCAGTTCTGTTCCATCACCCATCCTAGATCACTTCTATAAAATATTTAAATTTTATTACTTTTATAGCACACAGAACAGAAAGATGCAACCAACAGCAGTAAAAAGCTGAAAGGCCCCATGTCTCTTGAGACTTAATTCCTCTAATCCCCAAATATAATTACTTTCAGTCTTTCCCAAGTTGACAGGCAGTAATTGGAGACTAATAGAGGTTCTTGTTTTACGATTAGAAAAAACACAACTCTGGGATGTGATAGTCCAGTAGATACTTTCATGCTTTTCTCTTTAAAGAAAACTGAAGGAACCATTTGCACAAAGCCATTTAAATGGGAAAATTACCTTAAGAGGAGAAACAGCACAGGCAGAGGATGGGAGATTAGTTTACTCTGAGCCCATGAGATCTGCTGAACACTCAATGCTCCAGTGTAGGTGCTGGGACACTCCCTAAGCTCTCAGGACTCTTAAGTCCTGACCAGCAAGAGGTACGACCATCCACATCCCTTTCCCTGTCAGAGGAGGAATCAGTAAGCCAGTCCCCAAAGGAATGACTCAGGCACCTAAAATTTGAGGTGGTGGATTCTTTTTTTCACAGCAGTGGCCAACACAGGGCTAGATGTAGGTGCCTCATTTTGTGGGAGGAGTTTGCAGAAGTTGTAGAGCTGCAAAAGTTGCAGATTTGCAAAATGCAACTTTGCCATCCAGCATCTGTTGGTCACTGTCTTGTGTGCTCCCTGTGAGGCATCAGAGGCCCACACCAAACCTGCCCCGATGCCTAGGGGACTGCCAGACCTCACCTGGGTTTGAGGCTTTCTCCTGGGATCCAGGTGCGCTGGAATTGCCAAGCAAATTTGGCTGAGCTAAGTCAGAAACTAGACTTTCTGGATCCCCCAGAAGTATTTTCATTGTGGAAACAGTCTTCCTTTAGCCATGCTTCAAAACAAAAATCAGTAACAGCATAAAAGCAGAAAAAGGTGTGAGTGCATTTGCATTGCTAATCATTGTACGGAGTTTCCAGGAGCAGGAATGCAAGTCAAGATTTGGTGGTGGTGGTGGTCGAGGGGCTCTGTGTGCACAGAACACCCAGCTTGGGCTCAAGGTCAAGGTGTTGCGGATAAATCAGGCATCCAAAACCACACATGGGTCTGACACTGGGAAAATCTGACTCAGGACATTTTGCCTATTTTGCCTTTCCTCCTGGCATAAAGTATCAAGTGCACCATTCACCTCTCAAGAAGTTAGAAACATTGAAAATAATTTGTAGGTAAATTTAGCTTGAGGCCCAGATGGTCCGGCAGCAAAAGTGTTTAAATATACAGCTTAAGCTGCGGCTGCAGTCCTCTTTCTTGATTTCAGTCTATTTCTACACTGTGGCTCTCTTCCAGTAAGAAAAACATGTCCTTCGCTGAGATCCATAAGGCTGACTATCAATCTGTTTTCAACAGTTTTTCTTGAATGTGTCTGCATCTCCGATCTCTCGGTCTGTGATGTTACCTGATAGCTGGGTGTTAGCCCTGGGCCCCTTCCTGTCCGGTGAGTCCTCCCACCCCAGTGCCGGATGCCGGTCACCTCGTGCCGGGCAGTCGGAGCTCCTGCTTCACCACCGCTCTCGCTGAGGTTGGCGGCGAGGTGCTGTCTGTGCCGGAGGGTGGCCTTCTTCATGCAGTCGAAACTAAAAACGCACACTGCAAAATGCCCAAAAAGTGCTAAGATGAAGATCTGGACCAGTCTGACCATGCAGAGACGATTTGCAAGACGTGGGGCTGCAGAGAGGTCTTCACAGCTGCTCTGTGACTTGGGCTGGCCTCTGATTCGGTGCTTTCTGGTTTAGCAACGGCTTGACTTGCGCTGAGAGGAGGAGCAGCCCTTGCAACAGGGCTCCATACTGGGTTCACTCCTTTCCCCTGTGTCCTGGGCAGTTTTATTTTCAACATACACGTTTTCCTTTTTGAAATGAGCTGTTCATCTGCTGTACGGCTCTGTGGAAAATGTCCCCCGGGCAGCAGAGCATCCCTCTGTTGTGCGACAAGCCCAGGGAAATGCAGAGCGGATGTGTGTGCTCAGCACTGTAGAGAACAGCCGGAGCAAGCCCAGATCTTTCAGGTCTAATCTGGCACTGGGCAAAAGGACTGAGAGGTATCACATAGACTTTGGCTGTTTCCTGACAACTCATGATCCTGAAACACGGGGTGGCTGTTTCCTGATAACTCATGATCCTGAAACGCGGGGTGTGAGAAACAGAAAAGTCATGGTCTTACTCTACTGCTGGACTCGGCTGGCAAGACTGCAGCAGAAGTCTTGAAGCGCGTGGCATCTATTTTTACACAGCTTGGTTCAAAGCTTTTGAAGCTGAGAGGAGTCTCCCCACGGCTTTCAATAGACTTTGATATGAATTTAAAAAAATATTAAAAAATAACATAATCATGGATTTAAAGATCATTAAAGTGTCTGGAGCTGTATTCGCCAACAGTTTCTCTTCAGACATTGATTACAAAGTCCAAGCTCACGTAAGATCATGATTAATATGCCAGCCATAAAATCATGAGCCATGGCTCAGAGAACAATAATTTTCCTAAACTAAATCTCATTTCCCTATATTTCCCTGGCCTTTTTTTTTCATTGCCAATTTTTTTATCTTAATATTTTCCTTTTTCTTGGCAGTCAGGCCCTGGAATCCATGCCCACTCTGCCTGCCAGCTCCAGTCAAGCCTTGAAATGCTAGTAGGCCAAGCTCCAAAAGGATGTGAAATTAATTTATAAATGGCAATTATTTCAAACCTAATCCTTCCCAAAAGAACTCTCGAGCAATTTTTTCCGCTCTACGTTTGAGTTATTTCCGACGGTGGCTTTGTGTGAGCCTTTGCAAACTGTTCCTGGTAACAACTTGAAATGTTTCCGCAGCAGGACAAGGATGGCAGGAGAAGTCTTCCACCAGTCTCACAGTCAGCCTCAGAGCTTTATTTGTGGGTAGTTCACAGCTGCCTTTATGTCCAGTCGTTTATCGGATGTCTCTCTTACTGCCCCGTATCTTGTATTCTTTAAAAGTTTTCAGGTCAAGAGGTTTGTAAAACTGTATTTTCTGCCATATTTTGTCTAGCGGTGTATTTTAACACTGTCATTCCTCAGGGGATGGGGACTGCGCATGGGCAGCCCAGAGCAAGAGACAGTCACAGTTTCACCTATTGTAGTTCACCTCTCCTCTTCATATCATCTTCAGTCAGCATCTCCACGTGTCTGTGGCAGTGGCACCGCTGTCCCCTGCCCCACACAGTCCCTTGGGAAGGAACAGCAGCTGATGGTAGCATTCAGTTGTATTTTCCATGCACTCCTCCCACCAAAGACAGAGCACCCTGGCAGAGAGTCGGATGAAACAGGTCCTCATCACAGAAAGTGGAAAATTGGTAAAAACTGGTTCCCCTCCATGAGCAATGCACCCCGTGCCTATTCGCCCTGCACCCTTGTCTCCATTCAGCCACCCTCTCACTCAGAGGCGGCTGATGCATGGGGGAAGTGGCACTGAGACAGAGCCTCTGAAGTGGCCTCGTGCTTCCAAACGCCACAGGTACGTCTGTGCCCCCTGAGTCTGGTCTGTCCCGACACCTCCCAACCAGCACTCTAGGCCGGGACGCTGGATATCACCAAGAAAACCCCCTCAGGTATTCGGAGTCAAGTATCTGGTAACACGCAGAGCACCCCAAAGCCATCTAGCTAGGGGCCACTTTTGTAACGACTGGTCCTGGGCTTGGAGGTCCAGGTTTCCCACTCTATAACTTTTGTGGATGATAACTTCTTGCCTCACTTGGCATCTCTTCTCCCACCCCACTCCCAGCTTTCTACAAGGAACTATCCAGAAAACATCACAGCATTTTAGACAATTTGAGATTGGTGTTCAACAGCTCCTGTCCACAGGAACAGCCAGATGAGCACGGTTCTTGCAAGTGTCTTTCCAGCAAGCTCAGCCAACAACTGTTGTTTGCAGGTGCTTTTTATTTTCCTTCTGGTTTTCTGAGACTAGGATGCATTTAGGTCCCATTTGCCAATTACTCTCTACTACCAGGTGCTCTAGATACTTTATTGCTAATTCTTCCTAAGTAAAACCTCAGCTTCTCCCATTATCACATGAATGTGGAAAGTAGAGCTTTAACAAAAATATTGAATGTCATGAGATGTTACGAAATCACAAGAGCCAGCACCACAGTATCCTGAATTGGTTCACCAAGACACATTAATTTGATTAGTAGGTGAGTCTGGCCACCACTCTACCCTATGTTTCTCTAATTCAGTGCTGAAAGGAGCTTGGTAGCCATCCTGAAATTCAAAACAAACAAACATGAATTTCGGGGAAAGGAAAATTAAATGAAAACAGCTACTCATTGCAAGTCCATTGGGGGAGGTGTATGCACAATGTCTTCCTTATGGATGAGAAAAATGGCTGAGCTCCTCTGCTCTCCTTGCATGACGATGGTCTCAGCCAGAGGGTGTTGGTGGGTTTTCAGCACTGTTCCTCAAGGAATACTTGAACAACTGACAAGAGACATTTCCCCCAAGGAAGGGTGAGGATGACCCAGAGGTCCAGAAAAATTGAGAGAGAGAAAAGACAGATGGAAAGCTAGGGAGGGACACCTGGTAAAAATCTTCAAACAACTGAAAAAAAACCAAACCAACAAAAAAAAGGATGGGGATAAGCTGTTCTGCATTTCAGTGGCAGACAGAAATGTGAGCTTATATGGTAGTGGACTAGATGGGCTGCAGTAAGAATAGCACAGAAATGGATATAGGAGCTGCAGGGTCTCCACCACTGGGACACTTGAAGCAAGAGCAACATGGCTGCACGTGGCACTGTACCAGGCAGGAGGCTGGCCCGAAGACCACCACAGATCCTTCCCCATACAAAGCGTGGCCATGGAGGTGGCAAGATCTCATCACCTCAGTTATCTCTATCATGTGTGATGAGCTGTTAGCCCTTAAAACTGTGGTCCACACATCTTGCATGGAGACAAGACCTCCTAAAAAAGGAGAGGCTAGAGGTGACTGTTTGGTGGCTGAATCTGGAGAAGAAAATAGAGGAATTATCCATCTGTGCATAGATCACCAGTAGGGAAGGGGCAGCAGCAGTAAGCCAATGTTCTCATTGAGAAAAAAAACCCACCTGTGTTTCTGGCATAGTTTTACTTGCAGGATTTTACATTTTTGCTCTTCTGGAGCAACAAGAAGTTTTCCTTTCTCCACAGGCCTCCAGTTGGAGCTGTAGAATGCTGCATGCACTATAAAGTAGCCCCCGCTGCTGCCAGCACTCCTCACTCCTGCCCTGAGTGCCATCAAAATCCCACCACTGAGCTGCTCACTTCTCCCTACCATCAGACTGGGATGGGGCTGGCTACATGACCTCCAGCCGTCTCCCAGTCTTCGAGGGGAACGCGCAGGCAAATGTTTCCTCAATGGGAAAAGGACAATGAGCTCCTGTGAGACCCAGAGCAGCACATCCTTCACCTTTACCAGCTCCCCCTGTAGCACCTCTCCAGACTTGAGCCCTTCACTTCTTTGGGGATCAACTGCCTGGGATTGGCAGGATTTTTAAGATCAAGCAGTGTTCCTTACAACCTAGAGTATAAACGGCAATAGTCAGTCTAAAGCAAACTTTAAAGGTGTTGTAAAGAACAAGAATACAGCAGCCTCTTCCCTGGGGACACGGAGCTTTAAGCAAGCAAGTTTGTCGGGTTTCTCAATCCTATAGTACTACTCAGCAAGGATGCACATAGCTACAACCGTTGCCTTACACAGTTCATTTGCCACGTTGCATGTGCAGATAGCTTTTTAGACTAACACCCACAGAAGCGTCAGGTAAGGTTCAGCGTATTATATGTTCTAAAAGGACCTTGTCAGTCATGCTGGATTTTTTTTTTCCTGTCAAAATTTAAACATTCAGTTGGATAAAGGCTTGTCAATTCCATTCCTCTAATGATGTCTTAAAATAGTGGGGTTTTTCTTGCTCTGAAAAAATAATCAAATCGCTAGGAATAACAGGAGACTTTCGCAGGGATGAAAAACCTCCCTCTGTTCATATTCTAGGTACAGGAAGAGCACAAGAGAAGTTCACCTTTGGGTTTTTCACTCCGCTCTGGTTGGAGCAACTGTAAATGTTTACTCATTTTTTCCGCCAGCACATCAAACTGGAGATGGAGAAAAGAAAATGCCCTTATATATCTGCACTTTTCTACTAGCGAAACAAAGCAGGAATTTGTGTACAGTTCAGGTACTGCTGAAGGACAGGAGGAGAAAGACCCTGGAAGAACGATGCTGCTAGGGGAAAGTGCTGGCATTAAACATCTCTTTTCCCTGTCAGGGCACTCGTCACCATTTCAAAGGTCCCCAAAGGGAGTCGCTGCATCACCGCTGGTGTTTCAAAATGGAAAGCCCTTTGGCAGGTGGGCAAGGGATGGAAACAGTTGGCCAGGTTTCAGGAAACTAATTCTTCATCCTTTCCCATTTCCACTCATGGCACTGCTTGCTCTGTCTGCCCCTTTTCACTGGAGAGGGGGACCTCACGAGGCACCTTTGCCATGTGAAGGCTGCGCAGGATCAAACCTCCCACGTGCCAAAGGACCACAGCAGCCACCTGACGAGCAAGGACAGGGGTGATGGCTGGTGCTCAGGGGCTTTCCATAGAATGGCTGCATTGTCTGGGGACAAACGTCAACAGGGGTTTCCCTTTGTGTCTACGAGGCTATGAAAGAAAAAAAGCCATGTAGGAAGCACTTTTGTTGAATTCTGTGAGCAAAATGACCAGAAAAATCTAACAAACAGCTATTGACTTTGTCAACATGCTTTGAGAAAGGCTCTCTGAAGTTAAGCTGTTCGACTTTTTTTTTTTTTCCAACGGCAGTGTTGGGGTTATTGACTGACCGAGTGTTTTGCCTAATGAGAGGGAACGTCCGGCTGCAGGGATTGCAGGGAAGGGCTGGCCAAGCAGTGCTGAACTTTATGGTTGTACAAGCCTAGGTAAAAGCCAAGCAGAGCTTTCTAAAAATATAGCTTTTGCATGACTGAAGGATTGTATATACAGCACTATAAAGTTACCAAGGAAGGAAGGCAGAAAAGAGTAGCTTCTGCATGGAGCACGCAAGTACAAACCTGACCTTGGGGTTCCACCAAAAAAATATACATATTTAACTTAAGAAATGCCAGTGCTGAGGTGTTAGGCTAAGTTAAGGAGGGAATAAAAAAGGCCAAAAGCCATGGAAACAACCAAGACTTTTCTAACTGGACCAGAGTCTTCAGAAGACTGTCATCCTCAGGGACGTCTGTATTCATGGGATTTTATGAGAAGGGCTGCGCATAAATTCGATGGAAACACAGACTGAACTAAAGGACAGAGGACTGTCAGTACTGCAGAGGCAAAAATTAAGAATTACTGGAAAATCTGCAGCTATGAAGTCCCTCTTTTCCCTGCTGCAGACCCAGATCTGTGAGCACATGCATTTCTGCTCCGAGCCACTGGCCATCTTCTGGAGCACATGGGGGAAAAGGCCCTAAATGCAGCCCCTTAAATCACCTGCTGTTGCCAGACAAGGATGGAGGGATGCTACATGGCAGACTAGTGAACTCATCCAGAGGGAGGTTTGTGGAGGACAGGTTTGCAGGTTTCAAGGACAGCTGTGAGTTCCTTCATGACTTAACTTTTTAAGCCATATATGGAGCCCAACCGGAAAGCCTGATCTGCTGTGATGTCTGCCCAAGTTTTTTCTTGAAGAGCCTTGTAACAGTGGGATCTGTTTAAAGGCACCACATTAGAAGCTCAAAGTAAATGCATACCGACAACAAATAAAAAAAAAAATGCCTACATACCCCAGGTGGCTAAACAGCAGCACAACAGAGCGATTCAAAGCAAACAGACACCCTTCAAAAAGTAGAAATCAAATGCAGAAATTAGGCAAATTAGATGTAAGACTACAATAAGGCAGCCCCAGAAGAGAAATCCCAGAAGCTGCTTGCTAACAGCATGGAGGCTGACAATAAACCCTTTCTCAAACACATCAGAAGCAGAAAGCCTGCCAGAAGAGTCACTGTGGACAGCAGGCAATCTCAGCGCAAGGAGGCCTGAGGACAGAAATCAGTATTTTGCGGTGATATTCACAGGCGGTGCCTCAAAGAAGAAAGAGAAACAATAGCTTAACTGAATCTGTTAAGAGCAAAACCAGGTAAAACCCACCCCTCCTCCCCATTTGCCAGGGTAAGAAATCTTATGCAGGGAAGGAGGGTGAGGGGCTGCACACCTCGCCTCAACTGAGACTTTGATGCTGCTATGTGGGAAAGCTGGCAAATAACAGGTCTGATGGAAATATTACCCAGCAGGTGTGAGAAAGGAACTCTGCTCAGTTATTCGCTGCCAAGGCAGGGGTCATATGGGACAGGCACGACCCTGTTCAAGGCAGATGCTCATCATGGGGAGAAAACCAGCAGCAGAGCAGCGATTCGGGAAGTGGCTCCAGGGAGCTCAGCCTGCCAAGGGAACCTGGAAAGAGCCGGGTTTTCAGCACAGTGCAGACGAAAAGGGCATAACCAGATGGGCACAGGCATAGGAGGATTTTCCCAGGGGAAGGTCAGTCTTGCAAGACATTGTGAGCCTGAAAAGAGGCAGCTGCAGAGCAAATCCTCATGTCAGGGGTTGTAGGGCAGTGGGAGGACATAACAGGAGAAGGATCTCTCGTCGTCTTGTTTCTTATACTCCTCCTCAAACACAGGACCAGAGATTTGGCCTGATGTGTCAGCCCAGGTGAATTTCAAAGGTTGCAGGAACAGCCCAGAATCAGAGCTGGGGCTCCTGCGGCAATGTCCCAGCTCATGGCCAGGCGCCCACTTCCAATGACCAAAGAAACATCTTCCTCAGTGGAAAACAAGTCTTTAGCTTTGTGATGTCTGTAAAATTAAAGATGTGAAGAATTTAACAATATTTATAAACAAAGCTATTGCAACATGGCTACTAATAACTCACTGTCTTCTCAAGGAAACACACTAATTTTCCACTGGTAGCTCCTTTTGGAGGAAAAAAAAAAGCAAACCAAACAATTTGAAGAAAATGAGCTTATGCTGATCCAGAGAAACCATGTTAACATGAGCGTTGCAACTGGGAAGGAGAGACCACTGTGTAATGGCACATGGGAGCTTTGAGATACCAGATCTATTAAAGTGTTAGTTTGCCAGCCTAGCCACTTTGCACGCCTGGAAATGTTCATTCAAAACAAACATTTGTCACAATCAAAAGCAAGTCATCAGGCAAAAATGAATCCTGTTTAATTTTAGAGGGCAGGTACTCTTGAGAGACTTCTTATTTCAACATCTGAAACAGCTTTCAGTGGCTGTACATGGATTAATGCAAATTTCTCTCCTCTGGTATATTCAAAATGGTCCAAGAGAGTTGATCTGAAGTTTGTTTGCTTTTTAGGGTTTGGAAATCTTGGGCATAGAGAACTTGCTTACCTCCCAGGTGAAACCTGGTAGCTCAGGAACCTGTCCCTCCTCCTGTCTCCTCACGTCCTTCTTGGGTTTTTTGAGAGATTAACTACCATGATCATGCTCTTTTGATGTCTTTTACCCAAAACAACCTTGTCTGTGGATCTTCTGCCTCCATCTGTTGTTTACTGAGGTCAAGCCACTTCTCCGGGAGGACTGCAGAGACCCCCACCTCCTTGCTGAGGGGCAATTACTCATTCCAGAAACAGACACCTTTGTATTTTCTAAATTGAAACAAAAGAGGACTTTGGTGAGCACCCAGTGCTGCTCCTCCAGCTCTGCCCAGGGACAAGCAGCCAGGGAGGAGGACACCTTTCCCTGCCCAGAGATGAAGTATAGCCATCACCCTGTTTGCTCCTGGGGGACATCCCCACTGCCATCAGCCCCAGCTGCCAGGTTGCTGCTCTGCCCCAGGGACCTGGCTGCAGAGGAGCTCCATGCAGGGATCGCCCAGACCTGGCCTGTTTTGGCAGCTTGGAAGAGGGAAGAGGAACTGTTTCCTAGAAGTCTCCACAGCTGGAGAGGCACCAGGGGAATATATTTTTCTGGGTGAGTGCTGGAGGAGACACGAGTGGATCACGAAGAGGACGATTAGGGAAAGTTCGTTATCACCCAAACTGCTGGGCCCTCCAATTCCAACTTAATTAATGGAGCATGGCCTGGCCCCATCATTGGAAACACCAAAAGAAAATCACCACCACCACTCTCTCCTCTCTTTTTAACATTTCCCACCTTCCCCGTGGTTTCTTCTCTCACCCTGCTTTTTCCTTCCCCCCTTTCTCAGGTACTTTCTGCTCAGTGATTGTTTTCGTGAGCCTGATGTGACCCTCCCCAGGTGGGGCAGAGGACCTCGTGGTGCGAGGTGCTGGGCTTCTGCCAATGCCACCCCACATCAGATGAGATAGACTGCTTGGGGCAACTCGCCATCCAGACAGATACAGCAAATACATTACAGGAGGCAGAAACATCAAAAAATGCAAATGCAGCCTAACGCTTTCTAGTCCATCTCCTATTAACTGGATCACAATTTCCTTCTCCAGCTGACCTGATAACCACTGCAGATCTCAGCAAAAGGCTACAATAAAATAACATCCCTTCCAGCAAAGCTCCTGTCCCACAGCCCTTTCCCAAGCACCCTGGAAGTGGGAGATATCCCTGCCTGCTGACCTGAGAGTCCACCATCTCACATTGACTGCACATCATTAAATTGAAAGACTTGCCACGTGAAGGCACCTAAACCCAAGCCGAGACACAGAGGAGTAGGTCAGGAGCACCCAGAGATGATCAGCACGAGGAGCGAGATGGTCTCTGATGTGGGAAGACATCCTGGGCAGGGGAACGTGGTACAAGGGGACATGAGGTTCAGCCTGGCATGGGCGGGCAACAGCCTCCCATTTGGGGAGATGTGTGGGCTGTAGCAGAGAGGGGGAAATGCAGCTGCGCACACACACGTGTGGAAAGACCATACAGCTCCAGCTGAAGAAGTGAGGATGAAGTGTATAGATTTTCAGGTCAATAACACGGGGGTAAAGGATGGAGTCAGGGGAGGGAAAGACATGACCCGTGCAGCAGCAAAGTGATGACTCTAGTCAGAGTGTTTTAGCATGGCAAGAGGCAAATGTGAGAAAATCATATAAAGAATCACGGTGTAATTCAAGTTAAACCAACATTTAAAACAGCATTTCAGTAATGGGGACTAAAGTGGAAGAGCATTGGAGGGACATTGAGCCTTCAGAATTTTTAAAACTTTAAGACACTTAGCACTTTCTCAGACAGCCCAAGCAAATGACTCACCTTGCAACAGGACAAATAAATGCCTATTTTTAAAAGAACTATTTTTCTTGTATCCCAGTGGATTTGCCATTGTCTGTGAGAGGCATAGATCCATGTACAATATTGAGCTAATCACTTTATCATATCCTCTGGCCTGGAAGTTTCTCCTGATGCCAACCCATTCCTCAAATCCAACTTCTTACTCTCCCTTGAGCATTAACTACACTGAGAGAAGGTGAAGAGCATGGCTAAGACACAACGAGTGTGTCAATGCGTAAATGCTTTGCAGTGACAGTATGGAGATAATCATTAAGAGAAGGTGATGCGTATTTTGAAAATGAGAGAGGAGCATAACCACTAAAAAGCACCAAAAAAAGAACATAAAGCATACAAGACATTCAAGAAGGCAAGAGATTTGCCAGAAGAGAGAGAGAAAGACAGTTTATTCTATGGCAGATCAATAGTTTGCCAGAGTAACTGGATGAGAAAGGAGGTGCAAAAAAAGACATAGAACAATGAGCAGTTCTCCCTCTTTGTAAGATTTTCTTCTGTGCTTTCACGTTTTTGAGAGCAGACACACCACTTAACTTCTGCAAAATGAGAAGAAATGCATTTGTCTTCTCCCCAGCCACAGAAAAACCCGCTTTTTTAACTCATATCCTCACCACTGCCCTGTATCCACCACCCCTGCACCATGTGAGCTCCATGCGGGTTTGCTCTGAAGGCAGAAACACTGAATGGGTGTAATCACTGGCGAGGAGGAAAGAAAACGGTGAAGCAAAATGCTTTGCACGTCTATCCTCCCTCCAGGTGCCAAAATCTACCAGCTTGAACCTCCTTATCCCTTCCCAAGACCTTTTCTCAGCAGAACTGAATGTTTTCCCCCATAGGTCACCATGTTCCCCATTTGCCTGGCAGCACCCTCCAGCTCGGCATGAAGGGGAGCCCAGGCAGCTCAGCCCAGCCTATGGTGAGCAGCAAGGGGAGAAGGTGCTGAGCTGCCCCAGCATCCTCCTTCAGCAGCCAGCATTCCCTCTGCGGCTGCCCCTGGTACCCCCAGTACCCGCAGGGTGAACTGCTGAGAAAGAGGAGGTGATGAGGAAGGGACCGGCCTTTACTGGAGCTCAGGGGCTGGGAACATTTCCATGCTGAAGGCCAAATTGATTTTTCTCGTGCCATCTCTGTGTCAATGCCCAGCTTAGTATTGTCCAGTATCACACCCAAAACATCTCATGGCTACGACCTGGAGGGAACAAAGCTGTGGCTTGTGCTGGCAGGCCCTTGGGCTCTTACCCAGCATGGGCCAGTGGGACCAGCGGGCTGGAGAGGAGAAACACCAGGCGGCACTGAAATAGCCAGCTCCTGGCGCGCATGGGGCAGTCAAATACCTATTCAAACACAGCAGCACTTCAGTCACACGCTGTCTTATAGAATCACAGAATCATAGACTGGTTTGGGTTGGAAGGAACATTAAAGATCAACTAGTTCCAAGCCCCCCGTCATGGGCAGGGACACTTTCCACTACACCAGGTTGCTCAAAGCCCCATCCAACCTGGCCTTGAACACTCACAGGGATGGGGCATCCACAGCTTCCCTGGGCAACCTGTTCCAGGGCCTCACCACCCTCAGAGGGAAGAAATTCTCCTTAGATATAACCTAAATCTGCCCTCTTTCAATTTAAAGCCATTGCCCCTTGTCCTATCACTACATGCCCTTGTAAAAAGCCCCTCTCCAGATTTCTTGTAGGTGCCTTTTAAATACTGGAAGGCTGCTAGAAGGTGTCCCCAGAGTCTTCTCTTCTCCAGGCTGAAGAATTCCCAACTCTCTTAGCTTGTCTAGGAGAGGAGCTCCAGCCCTCAGATCATCTTTGTGGCCATCCTTTAGACCCACTCCAACAGCTCCATGTCCTTCTTATGTCCTCCAGATCTTGTAATTGTGCAAATAAGCCATAGACAGCATTATCCATGGTATTCATAACACAGCAATAATTGCTAAAAGCTCCATCAAGCTCCATAAACAGCATTTTGGACTGATTTTGAAAATTAGGAACGAAAGTTGCACTTAAGATAATTGTCACCTCATTTTGCTTGGTGCTGCAAAACTCATCCCACTTTTGCTTTTTGTTTTGTAGCTGCTGAAAAGTGGCTTTTCAAAGGTATCATCAACCCCTGACGTACATACTGTTTCTCTGTTAACTGAGCTGAGCGCAGATCACCGAGCACTCCTTCAAATAATCTTTTGCTCTGAATAGACTTTGCTCCTTTTCTTCTTGGTTTCTTACCTTTAAAAATTTGTATACTTGCACCTCTGAGACACTTCTTATAAAACCAGTGTTGCTCATCAGTCTAGGCTGTGGCTCCAAGGATGTCATTGCATCTTCCACAGCCAGGAGGAAATGGCCCGCCTTTTGTAGGCAGGGCCTAAACCTTAATTAGGTAATTACAAGCCAGCTGGGTGATAGCCATAATTCCCCCTTTTTGTTCTACAGGTTTTTTTTGTTGTTTTTAGGAAGGCTTTACGGTGAGCAGAGACCCAATTCATTCATTCCAACTCCAGCTCGCATCCCTCTTTTGGGGTAGCGGCTTTACCTTCTTTATCAAAGGACTTCTCGCTCCAGCTCTGGTTCCAGCTCTTGGCTCGGGCTCTGGTGAGGGAGTCGGGGTTGTGGTCTTCAGAGTCTCTTGTGAGGATATCACGTCAAGGTCACCAGTTGTTGCTCACCAGCCTGGGCTGCAGCTCCAAGGATGTCATTGCATCTTCCACAGCCAGGAGGAAATGGCCTGCCTTTTGTAGGCAGGGCCTAAACTTTAATTAGATAATTACAAGCCAGCTGGGTGATAGCCATAAATCAGTGACTTTTTTCCCTGTTGTTTTCACTTCTCTTTTTCAGTGAAAACGTTTTCTGCTGTATCTATCGCAGAGATAATCCTGTAGAATTCCTGAGTGGGGCACACAGGTAAAAGCTGGAAGATGCAGACGTAGGATTTAAATGTCAGACTGCAACTTTACTCATAATCACACAGTGCAAGCACGGTTCAGTGCACACAGACACAGCAATTTCTCATCCATGTTCAGAAATACCAAAATCTCTTGTTGCTTTTGAGTGCTGTGATGGATAATGACAAAGGAAACATAATCCATGTGGAGATGAGGTCTTTGTCTCTTAAGATGTCTGCCAGCCCATGATCTGCTGTAGGCTGGTTCTTGACTGAAGTGCAGTATTTTGCTGCAAAACATGTCAGCATCATGCCACGTGAGTGCTTGGGACAGCACCCCCATGGGGCACCACTGGGCTGAGCCCACACTGCCATTTCTCAGTAACATTATACTCAGTCGACCTGTCACTAAAACCACTTTTTTATTTTTAAATCTGCCAGCCAGGTATCAGGTATCTGCACCCTTATCTGATGACTGCGTATCACTATCTCTTAGACGATATGTCCAGGCACTTCTGCCTCCTCAAGCATAACCATGATCACTTTGCCACCTAAAAACTTACCATGCTGCATGCTCTCACAGCACTTTCAGGCTTGCATCAGCCTGGGAAGCACAAGCAGATAAAAGGCTGGGCAGAGCAGTAAGGAGCAACTGCCCTAAGCCCCCTCCAATTTACCTTGCAGCTCCGGCTGATAGGCTTCCCCAGGCTGATCTAGCCCCAGGGGATGTGAGTGAGCACTCAGCCCTGCCATGGCTCTTCCTCCAGCAGGACTCGGGGCAAAACTGTGCTACTAAAAGGCTCTTACACCACAGGGTACACGAGCAGCAGCTCTGGTAGGACCAGAGTAATTTGCTCTCCACTGCCCAGTGAAGCCAGCTCCCCCTCGCTCCTCCTTCCTCCTGACGCCCAATACAGGCGCTGGCAGAGCCGCCTTGTTTGCAACGAACACCTCCCCAAATCATGAGCATTTAATCCAGGACAGCAGAGAGAGCACTGGCATCTCATGAGCAAGACAAGGTCCTGCACGTAAATTCAGAGCTGTAAGTCTGCCCCGAGCCTGTCAGCAGCTCCTGAGCTCCTGGAATATGTTTCCAGATCTTCGGCTACAAAGACGTTTGCCCTTCGAGGTGGCCTTGGACTACTGGAACTGAACCATAACAGATGCTCTTCTCACATTGCACTGGACACCCTGCCTAGTACTACTACTCTCAAAAAAAACCCCTCTACACTTCCACTCGAAAAAACCTTTGGCAACTGTGATCAGCTGCTAGTTATTTTTCTTGTTTTTTTTTTCACATCCCAAGCAAGGCTATTCCTGGTAACTCGTTTATCCTCCAATAGCCAAAATTCACTCTTATCTGAGGTCCAGTTTGGTTCTGAAATAGGTCATTTTTGCACCCATCTGAAACTTGCCTGCAGACAGGAGGTGACCAAACCCTGTTTGCACCCATTGCCTCTCCCTTGGCCTTCTCCATGCTCTGAAACAGTCCTTCAAGTTACTGCTGCAAAGGTCAGTCAGCCTGTGGGACAGCCCATTGGCAATGATGTACTGGAAAAAAAACCCCAACCACCTCAAAACCCTAAACTTTCCATATCTTAAAATTGAAAAGATTAAAATTCCAGCAGCAGCCAGGACATAAACTGCACGTTGCACTTTGCATATGGCATTGAAAGATAAAGATGCTTGACCACTGCCACAAGAGAAGTCCAGTTTCCTCAAAGCCCAGGGAAGTTGTGGGTGCTCCATCCCTGGAGGTGTTCAACGCCAGGTTGGATGAGGCTTTGAGCAACCTGATCCAGGGGAAGGTGTCCCTGTCCACAGCAGAGGGGTTGGAACTAGATTATCTGTAAGATCCCTTCCAACCCAAACCATTCTATGATTTCATGACTACTTAGTTTCCCACTGGTTTGGTGCTGAGAAGCACAGAGGAGGAAAGGACTGAAAATACTCTTTATATTCCCGTCCATCTTTCTCTGTGCCCAGAAGGCTAACATAAATGATAGCCCAGCCACCTGTTACTGGACGCATCTTAACACTACTTATTTTCTCAGTTTTCTCTTGTGGTGTCCTTTCTGCCACTTCCAACATTTTAAGTTTTTGCATGTACTTCACAGTCAACTCTTTCATATCACATTCCAGTGTTCCCATGGACTCTGGCAATGGCTGGGGCGTACGCCTTGGCTTTGGGTGGGATCCTTTCAAGCATATCCCAGCTCTTTGAATTTAAGGAGTTAGTGCTTTAGCCCATTAGTTTAATCATTAGCCCACCAATTAACAATTACGTGGGCTTTGCTACTTTTAAATTGCTCTCTCCTATGCCCATTCTGGCTTGGTCTCCCTGTTCACCAGCTTCAGTCCCAAACTGCGGGTCACGCCCTATATCCCGGACAACAGCGCACATTTAAACGAGGCCTGGAAATACCTCCTACCAGAGAAAATGGTGGCATGTGTCATTTGAGAGCAGTGCTCCATCTTGCCAGAAACCAGAGCGTGCTGCCTTCTGCAAGAGGGGAGCCACGGCCCTTCAGGAGCTCAGGGGCAGGACAGGAGGCAGGTAGTGAGCTCCAATGAGAAATCCATTTCCATCCCACCTTCATCCTCCACATGTGCATCCCATACCCAACGCCCTGCCGTTCCCCAGGCAAGGGCAGCAGTGATTACACTTTAATGCTTTAAGAAGGCCGCCCACGGCAGCAGGGGGCTGGCAGTGACTGGTAAAATTGTGACATTACTGCCCGAGTGGTGAAGCTGGAAGCTGAGCCCTCCCTGCCGTTGTGAATATGAGGTGCTTTCTCCCTCCTTCCATCCCTCGAGCATGTTTTTATGGCTTCCCGAAGAAAACAAGGATACATGCGCCGCCCAGCACTGCTCCTCTCATACACAGCCGCTGACACCCGCTTGTGTTCTGCCAGCCCGCAGGCTGCACCCCAGACCTGGGATGACAGCTCCTACAGGGCTCTGGGGTTGTCCTCGCGTTCCCGGGCTACCTCACTCCACGTAACCTCCCGCAGCATGGGCTCTGCTGCAGGTGCAGCATGGTGGCTACTCTCCCTCTCCACCTGCTATTTTCTTTAGCTTTGAATGTAACTCCCAACACCAACAAGGAAATGTCATGGCTCCCACCCCCAATTACTGAATATGCCCTGCTCTCCCCGTTTTTTGGAGGAACATCACTATTTTCCTGGAATGAGGCTGCCCCATGCCCGCACTGCTGCCTTGCTAGTGGCCTCCCTGGCACCCTGTGCCTCTCTCCACAGTGCTCTGCAGATAGCACCCCTGCACTGAGCTTGCTGGAACTGGAGCTTCAGCTGGAACTTGTTTGGGCATCACCTGCATCCCTCCTTCCTCTGCTGTCAGCATCATCACAACAGAAGCAGTCAGTACTGGTTAGCTTACTACTCCAGAGGTAGATCGTCACCCTCATCAGCCTTTTCCCCATGCTGGATCACTGATCTCCCAACCGGAGTGCTTCCTCGGCTGGGTTCCAGCTATGGAATATGAGGCTTTCCCACCAGCCCGAGCTGTTGGCACCCTCTCAGCCACTGAAACATTGGGCCTTGACTTTCTGCTGTGGATTCAGACAAAACAGCTCTGACCCAAGGAAGCTCAGGTTTAAAAGCCCTCTTCCTCACCCTCTACGCCAAATAAAATTTTACTTGAGCCCCTTCCCAGGATCTGGGCAGCAACCAAGGACGAGCACCCTCTTTCCCTATCGTCTCAGTTGAATCCTTGCATCTTTCATCTCCTAATCAATTAATTTATTTGTGACCAGGATTATCACCAACTGTGAAGTCCCCAATCCTCGCCCACCTTCAGTGCCAAGAACCTGAGACACTATGCTGAACTGAGCCAAGCCGTACTCGTTTAAGCAAAGCAGTATCATTTTAATACTACTTTACAAGTCCTCTTCCAGCTAGAAAGGCGCAGATTCAGGATATTTTGTCTTTAGGATCAAGAAGTTATCTGCCATACACATTCAGGGAGTTTTGGGAATTTTCTGTCGCTAGATAGTTCTCAATTCCTGGTGAACTTTCTCTAAATACTTCTTACTTAGACAGCTACCAACATCGCTACTTCTAACCACTGGTAGGACTTTGCTTCTCCAAAAAATCAGGCATACTGCTCCCAAGTTATGTACCTGAAGGAAAGCTTAGAAATCAAATGCTCTGTTGAATATAGCATATTTACAGAAGAACTCGAATTAAGCTCAGAAACATGCGACTATTCCTTCTGCCCATTTATGGGATCCCTTTGTTGTCAAGCTCCTCCAGGACAGTTCTCAGATCCACAGTTCCAGTAGGAAATGTTGCTATTTATTTCCAATTCTCTCTTAATTCAACTTAGGTGTGGTGTGGTTTTTTTTTTTTAAACACCCATTTGTATCTCCGGTTTTATCCATCCCCTAATAATGGCCTTTTTTTTTTTTCTGTGAGTCTGTACCTTTCAAAAATTCTCGCAACAAATGCCACATATTTGGCTGTTTTTAGCCTTCTACACTTCAACCTTTAACTTGCTACTATAATTTGTAGCCACAAGCAAATCAGAATCACTTGAAGAATGGCTCAGCTGTGGAATCCCAAGACTGAGGTTCCTTGGAAAGTGCGTTAGTCCCCCCCAGTTCAGCTTAGGACGCCCGCCTCCCCCCACCCCACCCCATTGCTTAATGCTTGGAAATATCCAGAGATGACAAATGTTTCACGTGCATCGTGCGCTTCGTAATTTAAGAAGCAGAAGTGCTTCATAATAACTACGATTGATAAAATATTAACTTGTGCTTTTTTAATCAAATGAAACAAAAAGCATTCTAAATCATAGCAGCTTATAGATCAAAACCGTCCATCTGCCAGAAGCATAGTGTAAGTAAGTTTGAAAACTGTGAAATGTTAAAGCCCTGCAGCAATGCAAATCCATGATAAAACCTTCAAGTGGAGCAAGCAATACTGCCTGACACTGCTGATTTGGTCTACTTGTTCATTGGTGAAATATGAGTTTTCTTCCTTGGTAATGGCATATCCACTTTTCCAAAGGGGAGGAAAGGTACAAAGCCCTTTTGACCAGCGCACAGTAGCTCTTTCCCTAGTTAGCAATATCCTTTTACAGCACTGAGAAACGAGGACTTTTTGTTTACCATTAGTTGAGGTAAGTTATCTTGCTTTTATTTGGGTTTAAGACTACTGTAAAGGAGTAGCTTTTCAGTTGCAGCATGGTTTGTCAAGATTACAATATTTATGACTGCGTAAAATACATAAGTAAAAAAATGATGATTTGTAGAGTTTGTTATCAAGAGCTGAGACTTACATCTTTACAGAACTGCAAATACTGGCTTCCTAACTGCTAGTTGATAATTTTGCTGGCAAGAGCATTTGTTATACTTTTCTGTAATCTCTATACCTTTCTGTCCACCTGTTGTAAGAACTAGCAAGAAAGTAATTCATAACTACGGTTAAAACTGTTGTGACAGCATTAGACAAGCTGTACCGATTCTTCATTAAAACACCCTTCGTTTGAAGCTACATAGGTAAGAGGCGATTCTTCCTGTTCAAAAGAAACTATTAGCATGCTCTGTGCCTTTAACACTTCACATTGATTACAAAAAATTTAACAATGCAATCACTAACATACCCCACTAATGAGAAATTATGAGAAACTGTTTGATGCAGAACCTTCTGCATCAGTCAACGCTGATCGATAAAAAAGCTATCCATTTTGAAATTTAGATTTAATGCATTTTCAAGAAGCTAATGAGAAAGGAGCAACTTAAAATAAATACCATCATTAAAACTGCAAACTGTTACAATGATATATTATAAACTTGTCCTAAATAAACCTAGTGCTTCAAAAATTTACCAGTGAATTCGTATTACAAAATATGTGAAAATACAATAGAATACCACAAAACAACGTCCTTTTTCGGGGTCGACAATGACGCCAAGATGATTCAGTCTTAACTTTTTCAATTGTTAATAGAACATATTGTAATATATAAGTTGCAATTTGGTTGAATTCTAGAGAATATCCCCACCCAAACTCAAATTCACCTTTTTCATTCCTCCTCTAAAACTAGAGCCAAACTTCCTGTCAAAGCTGGTATTTTCTTGAAGAGCTTTAAAGTTTAGCCGTTACTTATTTTCTACTACTACATTTTGGCAGCAACTATTTATTGGTCTGTTATTGCAAAAAGTGCAATTTAACAATAAACCAGTCTGAAGGTCATTTTATGTCTTGAGGATACATACCATATATTTCTTTAAAAATAATCATACTTTTGTAAGCAATACTTTACAGTAGACGCCTCAAATCTACCATAGATGTAAAACTTAAAACGAGAAAAATTTAGTCTCCAAATCTTTATACACATATTTATATTCGAGTTTCTATATATATTATATATATACACAAGCACAAGAGTATATATAAAATATATATAATCAGATTCAAAAAAGAACAAAAACTGGGCACTGTACATAAAATCTTTTTAAAACTCAAACAATAGAAAAACTTTAAACATTAAACAATTTTAATAAAAGTTTCTGTACAATGCTAAGCAGTTTTATTTACATATAGAAAATGTAATAGGAGTAGTGTTTGAAATTACAGAACTCCTTAAAATTTCAATGGCAGGTAATCTGGAAAAAATAACAGCATTCCATTCACAAATATTTTCAAGCAATAAATATGTATTTATAAATAGTGTAAATTTACATCAAGATTAGAAACAAAAAATCACAAATCTGAAGTTTATTCCTTAGTCTATGTGCAACCCATTTATCTTTGTGACTTGGCTGTTAATTGTTTTAAATTTTATTTAGGAACAAAAAGTGTAACCGTCATGGTTTCAAAACAAGACAGAAAAACATAAAAGCAGTAAAAAATTTATATCACCTAACTCTTCACATTAAAAAAAAAAAAAAAAAAGTTGCCCAAAGAAAGACTTAAAATTTCTAACTACCTTACAAAGAAATGACCAGCTAAGCTAGTACTTTTTCCAAGGGAAATTCTGAAGGGGAAAAATGGATGAAACCAACTCATCAGCCCAGAAACAGAGAAATACAAAAGAGGTGGTCTTCAAGTCAGTAGTCTGTATAATGTTGCCAGTTTTGTCAGATATATACAAAACATGGAATTATTTTTTTGAAGTACAGCTGGATGAGCTTTATTTGTTTTGAGTTCTGGAGTAGGAGGCAGTGCTCTCTCCTGTCCAGTTGGTTGACACTCCGCACTTGGAAGGTTGCATAGACACAGCTTTCAGCCAGCAGCCTTACGGGATAGCTACAAAAATCAGTGGTGCAGAACTGGGTCACTTCCTGAATATCAGAAAAGTTTTCATTTAATGTCCATGAAAAAATGTCAAGATGAGGAGGATGGCAATGGAGGAGCCTGAAAAAGAAAACATTAAATTACCTTTTCTACAAGGGTGTAAAACTCTGTTGTTTAACCAAGACCTGCACAAATTGTAACCATGAGAGTTTAAAGTCACACGCGCTACTGTTTTTACACTTCAGGACTCTCGCAAGTGGATACGGGCATTTTTTTTTTTCCAACTTACTCAAACACAACATGTATTTTGTGACTACTCTGCTAAAAAATTAGGATTTTGCCTACACTGCAGGCTAGAGTATGCTGTGGGGATGTCTGTGTTAATATGATGTGAGCTGCCAAAACGAGTCCCATTGTGGCAGCAAAGAGCTCTGTGTGGGCTCAGATACGTCTTTATATACTCTAAAACAGGGATTCTCAATCTGTTTACGAATGAGGGGCGGGGGGATTGTCCAAATACCTTGCAGGCTTCTTCCCCACCCCCCTCTACCTACACAATAACATATAACCCTGAAGTTAGGATATCTGTGGAAATTGTCTCAGATTTTCTGAGACGGGGACAAATTTGGTTTTGGGGCTTTGTTGGGGTTTTTTGTTTGTTTGTTTTTGTTTTTTTTTCCTTAATCCTGGAAGACACCATCAGAATGCCTGAAGAGTGAAGTAAGCTAGGTGTCTGCTTTCAGGAGACAAGGTCTAGAAGATACCTAACTATTTCCCAATATTGCACTTTGTGGCATTACCACCAAAATACTGAATCTTTGATGGCGTTTCCTTCTTCTCTTTTCCTACACGACAGTCTTGTCACGATGTGGAATCCCTCAAGAAGCTGCTCACAGTCTTTAAAGACACTTTAAATCATACCATAGTACCCACCTATGGAACACTAACACTAGCTGATCCCCATGTTTACTCCCAATACTTTACCCCAAACGCAGAATCTCTCTGTTAGGCCTATTGCACCTTTGCCATCTGAGATTATCTTCATGCTGTGACTTGCAACAAACCTCAACTCTTCTCCTATATCTGGGAGATGTCAACTTTTAGGCTATGACTCTTCTCAACTGAGGCTGTATCTGCTTTAAAAGAAATGAATGTGCACACTGATTTCACTAGAGAACAATTACTAACACCCTTTAGGGCTGCAGGTATAGGCTTCGGTGGAGGAGGGAGCTACTCACAGGTTGAGAACCCTTGTTCTAGGGACAATGCCATCACTGTTACCTATATAATATTATAAACACAGACAACAAAATACCCCTCCCTCCCCTTCTTTTCCACACAGAAACATTCCTGCCCATTTCCACTCAACAGGATGACGTATCTGAGAACAGGTGTTTATTTATATGCTTTTCTGTAACAGATCATCACTTTGAAATTGCAGTATTTCACAAACTATAACGACAATGGGCTTCTAGAAGTATGAACTGAAGTTCAACCACCTCAGGCCCTGCAGGACCAATGAAGAGGATTAAATTCAGAGGACATGGTCCTGCACTCTCGACAGCCTCTACTGTTGAACCTTGAGGCCTTAGCTCAAGAGATCACAACTTATCATGCTAGCAATACATGAAATAATTGTCTAAACATACATTTTCTGCAGCACCTGGAAATGAATCAAAAGGCACAGCCGTTTCTGGGCTGTTGTATTTAATTCAACATGAAATTCTCATAACGCTTTGTCCAGTGTTTGTCTTCTTTGACAGAAAGGCAAGGCTTATAAATAAATCCAGCATCGCTTTCATTGTGATTACAAACAAGCCATCTTTGCCTGAAACAATGAAACCTGGTTGAAACGTTAGGACAGTCGTGCTGACACAGTTCAAAGCAGGAGGCTGCCATATATAGCACAAAGCTATAATGGCGAAGAGGCTTTTTGCTTTAAATTGAAATGCAAAGGAGGCCCCAAGCCAAAAGACAGAACTGTTTGAGAGCATCCACTTGCTAAGCAGAAGGACAGCGCTGATTTGGGAGGGGATGGGTGGGGAAGGGGAAGGAAGGGGTCTGAGTGCATAGGATGCTCTGCTGCTATACTGACTTCATACCACAACCAATGTATTAGAGATGCTCTTGAACCTGGTGCTAGTTTCTCCAAGCTTCACTGTCCTGATTCTTCCCATCTCCATCTGATCCAGTTATGGTCTTCAGGTGATCTCTATTGGATTTTTAAAGCCACAACTTTATGAATTGTAACATCATACTTTTCCTGAAAACTCAGCGGTTACGTTCTGCAGTAAGTTACTGTACTATTTCACATAATTCTGACTCTTCAGCGTTTTGTTCTGCAAATATCACACACAACCCATACCTCCATTTGAATCAGAAAGTTCACGGTACTCATACAATGGAGTACCAAGACAGTCTACAACTGCTTTACAAATAACGTATTTACGCACCCACTTATTAATTTGACTTACTAATGTAAATTGATCATAGACTTGCATCAAGTCCTCCATTTTGTACTGTTCTAGCACCACAAAATTTTCCAGGTTCGTGCTTATCTTTCGTGCACAGTCTTGGCAATGTACAACATAGGTCTTTCGAGAATTGCTCTCACTGGTGACAAAAAGCAGATCAAAGACTTCCACCTGTTAGACAGGAAACAGAAAATCAACTGTTAATGATTTCAGTTTTTAAAAGTTAAACCATGAAAACTGTATTTTCTTTACGATTTACTCCCTTACCCTCTGTATGCAAAGAGAAAAATTAGATTTGTTCAGGGAAAATCTATCGTCCTAAGGCTCAGGCAGAGAAGTGAAATATTGGAAAACCACTAATATTACACTTAGGAGGCCTGCATGAACAGTGCTACAGGAAAGCTTTTGGTCAATATTGACAAAGCAGGATTCATACTCTGAATAGGGGTTACTCAGTAAGGTGGAGATTTGTAACAATTATACCTAATTTTCCCTTTTTAAATTTGTCTGCAAAAGAAGTTTGGGATTTATTTCCTTACTACTCAGCCTGCCCAAGAGGCTCAGTCAGAAAGTAACTCAAAACTGATTTTCAGGGGTAGTAAATTTTATTTTCTTTTAGCCTTCATGAAAACTATTATCCAATACTGTCAAGGAACTGTTAATACAAAGTAGAATAAAAAATTTCAGGAAAAAGGTATGTCCTGTGAAGAAAACGTAGTTAAATTCTCTCTCTTTTGAGGCTGTTGTTGACTTTTGAAATGAAGAGACATAAACCTTTAAAATGAAGCTCAGCAGATCAAATTATATGCAGGAAGGGATAACAACTTTTTACAATAACTGAGAATTGAAAATCGACCTAGTGAATAACAATACCGTGGAAGAGACTGCAGCAAAATACAGCCTACGTCTAGAAAAACAGCTTGATAAGCTCTCTGAAGACGGTACTGCCCCACATGCACGTGCTTATAGCATACATTACATGCTGCAACTTAAAAGCAAAATTAGAAAGAGCAACAACAACAACAAAAGATAGGACAAAACTTAAATAAATATTATAGTAGTACACAAACTCAACACATATTTTTACTGACCTCACAAATGCTACAGTAATGAGCTGGCTCGTCCTTCGCTCGTCCATGCCAGACAATCTCTTTTCCTGCAGCAATTAGAGCTTCCCTCAGTGTCTGACACTGTTTGAGAGTTCTTAACAGGCAGTACCTGCAACCAGAATCAGTTGTTACAGCAAGATTCAAGTAAGCTTAAATTTCTTCCAAGATCCTGTACCTGGAGTTTCCCTCTTCCTCTGGGATTTCAGAAACAGCTGGCTGGTAAGAATCACTGGACCCGTGACTTACACAGAAGTTAGACCACATGCTTATGGACCTCTGTGTAGATTTGTTCCATCCCAGTACTGCCCCTTGCCCTTCAAACAGGCTGTATCTTTCATTTTTGACTGGAACGCATCAATGCTTTTTTAAGCACAATAAAACAATGTGTTTTCAAAAGCAATTCTTTATTTTGCACTACGGCTTTATCAGCAAAAAGTTAGTTTGAACTGCCAAGGTCAAAATAACCATTTACATTTTGTGTAAATGACTATAGCCTATGCAAAGAACTGTTTTAACTAACATCCTAAAAACCCTGTTACTTCCTCAACACTACTAAACTTTCAGTTATCCAAAGTCTGGAAACCCAAGTTCTGACAGGAATCACTCTGTGGAGTGGCAATAACATCTATCAACAAGCATCTTCTTTTACGTAAAAGGGAAAAGAATAGACACGTAGGTATTAGAAAAGGAAGTCTCTTCATAGGAAAAAAAAAATTAACATTGAAAAAAATATTTTTTTAACGCTTATTTTATGAATTAAGAAAAGAACTGGTTAAAAGTCAAATTAAAATCAATAATTCCCTGCTATACTTCTGTAAAGGATTAAAAAAAAAAAGTATCTTCACAATTTTATACAGTTCTCTTCCATACTAGAATATCTAACTTGTTTTCTAGCATTGTATGAGCTACATACATTCTCTAAAAAAAAAAAAACCCTGGCAAAATAGGTCGCCAGATTTCTAAATTACAATGTTATTTACAATAATTTTTAGCTCTTAGCTATCCTGTTTATTTCAGCTGCAGCCTTTAATTTTCTCCTCCACAGGGTGGTTACGTTACACGCTCATTAGATGTAGAAGGAAGATCGAAAAAAATGGAAGGGGAAGAATAAACATTGGACAAAAAACAAAGTGTTCAAGAGTTGTATCAAAATGTTTTCAACTTGATCCTTCTCCCATTTTAAAGCCTTGAACACGTATTTTTTTTTTAAAATATTTCTTTCATGTGTTTCCAAGTAGCTAACAGACTCTTAGGCTTACTTTGAGATACTCTCCCTTCTTCATGTTTTACACTCAGACTATTCATCTTCACTAAAAACAAGTCTATGGCTTCATTGATACCCTCACTGTAAGAATACTGCAAAACTGAAAGTGTGTTTCTATGTTAAACATCACATTTTCATACACTGAATTTCAAGAAAATCAAACAGCTCGTTTAGCTGTAACTCCTTGAACACTTTCAAAGTTTGATGTTAATGGGACTTCATAATGCTAAGACCAATATGCCATAGATCATGTATTAATTCACTTGAATGCTGGGCTAACGTAGCCACGCTTCTGGTAAGTTTGGTAACCTTGGTATAGCTTTCTTTCATGCAATACAGCCTGATTTCAAATAAACTCAAGAGCTATCATTCCTCCCTTCTGCTGTTATCTGGAAAAATCTTTGGGTATGCCAAAGAGCAACTGAAAGCACACCTGCACACTTGCCACCATTGTTCTCCACTCTTGACTTCCAAAGAGTTTTCAAAGTGTTACTTTCAAAGTTTTCTAGTGTTACAGTTGTGGAGAAAGAATTGCTCAAAACATAACCCACATATAACACCACCACAACGTTTGCCAAATTTGCAACCAAAGACAGAACCAGTATCTAGAAGGTGAATTCTCCCTCCTTGGGTAAAATTCAGATCGTAATAATGGCACTTGAAAACATAAACGTTAACTATTTCATGCTGTCAAAGAATGGGAGAAAGCATATGAACTATCACTTTGAAAATGCACCACAATTCCCTAAAGTATGGGAAGCCTAAAGATAGACAAAAAGGTGTCTAGCAGAGTCACAACGTTTAAGTTAAATGGTGCCAATTTTTAGTATTGTAGGTCCGCTTTTATTCTTGTACAGTGTGAATTCACTTTAAAGAAAACCTAGACCATCTCTCTCTCTCAAATTCTTTACAGGTATGGCACAAAAAATATGAGTGAATCATGTCCAGTCAAATTCAAATATTTAAGAAAAGTGAATATTTTAAAATGGACATCATCCTGATTTATTCTAGAAGGGCAATGAGAAAACTGTTTGATTATTTAGATAACCAATAAAACTTCTCAAAGTGTGGAGTCCATTCCAATGGCAATGCAAATCTGACCTCTCTGTTCTTTCAGTAATATATCTTCCCTACTGATACTGAAATGTATGTTATCTGGCTTCATGATTTTGCGCAAAATCATTTCTCTGAAGTCATGTTCTTTTATGTTTCTAAAACTATTTTTGTAAAAGAACTTAGTATTTCAGTCACTTTGGAATTAATTTTTCAAGCCTTTATTACTATGTTCCCACTACCTCTAAAATTCTTCTCTTCCTCAGATGCATTTGTAAAAGTCCTTCTAGCTTCCATCTAAGAGGTTTGTGCTATTTTTTCTTTTCTTGAGGGTTGCGCTCCCTCAGTCAATGCTTTAAATCATTCTGTCTGTGTTCCTGCTCATGATTCTACTGTTAATATCAAATCTTTAAAAAAAATATCCCATGAGAAAGTTTCAGTTTTTGTTCTTTGTCTTTTATCTAGCAAGACAGCACCAAGCTGCACATTAACTAAGGCACATTAATAAGGCGGCTTCAGATTTCTTCCAAAAGCAAAGTTTCTTTCTATTATTTTTTTTCCCTACTGCTATTCTATCTCTTTTCATCATGAATCTGGTTCCCAATATTTATATGTACGCTTAAATTTTAGTTTATTGCCTCTGTAGTGTTTACTCTCCTCTCACATAACCCACACTAAGACATATTTGTATTTATCTTTCAAGTCGGAATTACTACCTACTTTTTGTCGTTTGCTAAGAGCTATTCTTCTGTACTGTTCTGATATCTAAGAAGCCCCAGAAAGAGCAGTCAAACTACCTAAACACTTCAGCTATCTCCGACATGCAATTTTAGATACAGACCTGCATTTTGGCAAAAAAGATGACAGCTGTGTCAGTGACACATTTTTTTTTTTCTTGATGACAAAAGAAAAGTCAGCCATTAAGATGAAATTCAACCAGCTGTATCAGAAATCACTATTTCTCAAGTGTTTTTTATACACACACATACATACACACATAAAAACACAAAAACGTTTACATTATGTACACAATAAAATCCAGGAGCAGCAGACAACAGCTTCTTGCTAGCTGGTGCTATTTTCCTGTACAGAAGAAGCAGTCCATATGAAAATTACGCCACTGCTTTCCTATCTTAAGGAGATTCATGAAGGTTTCTGCATTTCCAGCACACTTACAAAGCCAAGGTCAGACACTAGACTGTGTATGCTGGTGACACCCAGTTCTAGTAACATAGAAGTGACCACAATTAAGAGTTATCTTGGGTTACTGCTACTGGATGTTACAAACCAGAGCTCATCATTGGATCTTCTTCCCCTCTGCACACATAGCATGGAATTTGGGATTTGGTTAACAACTAACTTGGATGGAGGGCTTAATCCAAGTAAACTGGAAGTTGTTTCCATAAACTGGAAAAGCAAAATCATGCAAGACCACAGTTTGCAACTGCTCCTCACCACCTTTGTTTCTAATGTACACCTAAAATTTATGTCTTACTAGAGAAATCTCAACTACCATCAGCCAGCAAGACAATAGGATACAACCATTTTATCCTCTGTGTTTCTTCACAACATTTTAAGATATTCTTCTCAAGAAGGATGCTATGCTCAGTCATGTTTTTCTCCTTTTAAGCCTTAACCATGGCAAAAAAATCCAAACTTATGCAAATGTAAAATATAGGTGCCAAAATCATATTTTGCCAAAAGTATTCCAGAACTATTTCCAGCTCTACAATAACTGTGAAGTGAGTTTCTTGTGGATTTTTCTTTGTTTGTTTGTTTGCATTTTTTTTAAAAGGACTTTTTGGCTTCCTCCCTCCCACACCCTGCTTCTTTTCCCTGTTTCTCATTTCTAAGCAGTTTCTCCTCTCCCTCTTATGACAGCTGGCATCCTGACTACAAGCACTAATAGCTTAATTGAAGGGGCAGGACTGTCACACCTTCAGCAAATGTTTTCTTTACCGTAGATACTAGTTACTAGATTTTAAGAAAGTATTCACACACGAATGCTGTTCCAAAATCTAGCTTTACAGTGACTACAAACCACGCTGTCTTCAACTTTTAACGTTTTTGGTCCTTACGGTTACCATTTCACCAATTCCACCATTCTGCAACAGATGTTCAAGCCTAAATTAAATTCCTACTGTAAAAAGGTGTCTCATTCAAATGTCATCAATAAATCCTACTAAGGGGGAAAAAGAAGAAATTATTTTTCTTTGTCTTTTTTTTGCAAGTTAACCCACTCATTTTTTAAAGATTCATTTCGAGGCAAATTATAAAATGATTCAATGCTTGTGGATCCAGTATGTTGAAAAGACTAAGAAGTGCTCAAGCTACAGGCTGCTTTGGTAGGCTTAAAGAGAAGAGTGCTGCTACCAGAGTATTCTCATGAGTAGTCATCTGCTCTGGGACTCGTTCCTCCACTTTCTTTAGGACAAACCTAGGACATATGCTGAAATGTCCTTCAGTCTTCTACCTAGGTATAACAGTGCTGCAGTGTGATTTATAGTTGCTTGAAGAGGCACTCTTTGAAGAAAATTACTAAAGATGCTTCAAGCCTGGAATATTCCTGCATTTTGGAATATGTGTATGAGAAATGTCACTAAACTCAATTATCATTTTACATATCAATTAACTCATTGTTCAGAAAAGCAAAGTGAAAGAGGCTTTCAAATTCCTCCTTGCCTTTATTTAAAACATTTATACCTGATCTCCAAATGACAGTGTGTGAACACTAACTAGAGGTTCTAGAAATGTAAAATTAAGCTTAACTTTGCTGTAAAAATGACTAAACGTTCTAATATTTGGGTTGATGACCTAATTTTGTTATTTCTTACAGTAAGTACTCTAAACAGCTTTTGTCATCTAAGTCAACTGCTTTGCAAACTGCTGTATTAATCTATGGCATATTTAACAAAAAAATTAATTAGAGCATTCTAAATCTACGTCACAATAACACCAAATACAACATAGTAAAATTAATGGTATCTATAAATGGATTACTTGAAAAACAGAATATAAAACAATTTTAGCTTGATTCTTGGGAATGGAAGAATCTTACAAAGGATTACTTACAAATTAACTATTGTTTTACACTTGAAGAAGAAATGGGTACAATAAACGTTCAAATAAGTAAGACTTACTTTATCATTTCAAAAAGCTTTGGATCTGAGACCTTGATATTTCGAGCCATATTCCATGAAAGATGAACCATGGGTACTATGGACTTTACGCTCTGCAGTTTATTCCACTCGTACCGTTCCACTGCCAGTTTATATTGACAGGCTATACAAAAACAAAATTACAGAAGCAATTAGTCAGGTTAAGAAATAAGTATGAACTGGAGCCAAAATAATTTGATTATAACAAAAATTTATACCTTTTAGGGCTAGACTAAAATTCATTCGCAATGACCCACTCATTCCAGCTACACTCGAATGCCATAAAATATTTTTAGTAAGTGTATTTATGATGCTAAAAGAATGCACAACACCACAGCAGCAACAACTATTTGTGAAAATAAGTTACTGACAAGTGTTCAATTTCTGTGGTGAACAGAGCGCAATATTTCAAAAAGGGTTACTTCAAAAACTTTCAAATATTTAAGATTATAAAAAAAAAAATCAAAATTTGAAATGTCTGCATCTCACTCTATTCACTCTTTATCATAATTTTACAATGCTATGGTATATAATTGGTCTTGAAAAGGAAGACTGCACCTTGAAAGATTTGTTGCAATGACTCAGATTTTTCATTAAGCAGCCTACTCACTCTGCCCTTTTAAAAAAAATTGTTTTACAAAATTTACTGCAACTGAACATGTGAGCTCTGTATCAATCATACAGTCCTGGAGACACACTATTTATTGCACTGTAATGAAATAAAGACATACTTTAAACTATTTCAGAAAACCGGAGTGTTTCGGAAGTACATTCTCTTCAAACGCTTGGCAGAATCTCATTTTAGCTGTGAAACTTCCTTCCACTCTCACATCTAAAAACTTTCCAAGACCATGGTTCAAAACTAAAGACTTCTTGAGCAGTAGGTCTGAAAAACTTAATATTCTTTTATCAACAATATTTTACAACTGTTTGCATTTCCTGATGCTTTCATTAAAGAGCTATTAGGCATCAGTTGTCCTGAAAAAGTTAGACTGGACAAATCCTTAACTCATACGCAAGCTATAGCCCAGTCCGCTGGGTAGAACACATCTTGGGAGAAAAAGTTGAGAAATGGCCTACAAGACAGAGTGTACGAATTCATCTAAACATTTTATTATACTGGAGTTTGCCATACAATTGTAATTTTCACATGTCCATTAAACGAACAAGTGCAGAGACTTCATTCTTCCTGCTTCCTCTTAGCAAGGAAATTATGTAAAGCTTCAACACGTAATGTTTTAAAATACAGTATGTTCATTTTTTTTAATTTAGTAAAGCATGGTAAATTAGAAAGAAATGGCCGCTTCTGTGGCAAACGTAGTATAACATTACCCAATTATGTAGTTCAGCACAGGCACCATTCAGCCATACCTGTAAGAGGGCCAACATTCCATGCAATGTTGTTGCACCAACCGATAGCCTGAACCCAATGAACAGTGCCGGCGTTTATCCACACCAAATCCCCTGGTCTTTGAATAAACCTATAAACTGGGACATTGGCTTCATACAAATCTTCCAAGTTTGGCCACCAAGATCCCATTAGGAAATTCATATTATTCCTGAAACAACAGGAAAAATAGTCTTCAGCATTTATCAGTACACACATTAGTGGTTGAAATGTCAATGAAATTACCTGTAAAAACTGATCACCAAAATAAATGCTTTCTGCATCTAATACTGACCCAGGAGGACTAGTCAAAAGGAAAGTTTCACCTATAACATTCCTGATCCGAACTGCACGTTTCATATCCTGCAATACATTAAAACACTTAACCACCTGGCTGCCTGTGTGAAGTCAGTTTATGGCTTCCAGTTATGTTCTATTTTTGTTTAAATTCCCAGTATTTTATTAATGCTGAGACAAATAAATTCTTAGTCAGATCTACCGTGACACTGGTGCAGAGTGCTGCTTTTTAAACCAGTTATTGATTTTTATATACAGACCATAACAGCTCTTAAGAATGCTTTCTGTTTTGAAAAATCCCAATCATGTACTCATACTGCCAGTGTACGCACATGAAGCTTGTCCACACAACAACTGTTGGCACCATCTCAACTGTTATTCACAGGTCTATGCTACATTCAGCCCAGAAATACCGACCCTCCTGAGAAGCATGAAAGAACACCCCCGTATGGATTTCCTAAGCACAAACTCTTCTACTATGGTTATGCAAAATACATACTTCTCTCTCACCCTTATTCCAATTTTATACCGTTTTTGTACTGCACCATGAGAGATGATTGGCAATTCACAGCTTTTAAAGACAATTCAGTGCCTCTATCAGGCACTCTAGACATTTTATGAAGTTACTAAGATCTTAGTTTCTCTGTCACCCTAAGGAGAACATGGGAGTAAATGGCATGTTGTCATCAGAAACATTCCAATTACATCAGTGGAATTCTAATTTTGAGATAGTTAATCTTTATAAAGGTGGATGTAAATAGGACAGTTGACAGTTGTCAGCAGAGAGGCAGAAAATACAGAGTACAGAAATACTGAGGTGAATTTGCAGAGCTCTAGAAAACTTCTGAAGAAAAGTCAAGGTCAGTTTTAACTGAGCAAGATAAGGAAAAAAAATTCTCCTATAAGATCAGCTTCACAGGCTACTGCTTGAACACAGCATGATTAGGGGACACAACTCCTGCTCCTCTTTTTTTTTTGTGTGTGTGTGTGTGTGTGTGTGTGCGTGCGTTTGTTTTTAAAGCATCCACTCAACACAAGGCACATCATAGAAACACTAATCTTGGAGCTGGCTGAGTATTTCTCCAATGGTCAGTGCATCTCAACTTTCCCAGCAAGCTACAAACATGTAACTGTACGCAAAGCATGCCATGACACCTCCAGGGGTCTGAGTAAACTAAGCTCTCCCTCTAGATGCAGCAAGAAACCATGCCAAAATACCAGTGAGACTGTACTTGTTTGTGTACAACAGGTATGTTGTTAATCTTTATTATGATTAATGTACATCACCAGGAAAATACTTTACTCCATCAATCCTAAAAAAAAACCCCAAACAAAACAAAATAAAAAACCTCAACTCCCTCACCTCCAACTTTGTTCTGTCACTCCACTGCAATAGCCCTAGAAGCCATCACAAAAGCATCTCATTTGGTAAAAGTAGAGGTCAGTTTTAATACGTACGATAGAGTGCCTAGATAAACAGCAAGGACTATGATGGATTTTCTGATGTGGAAATGTTACCACTACAAAAGCTGGACTGATGCCATATAATACACATTCGTAGTAGACAGCCTATCATTATACTTAAAAAGAGAAGACTTTGGGGGTCCTAATAGCTGCCTTCCAATACCTGAAGGGAACTTACAGGAAGGCTGGGGAGGGACTTTTTACAAGAGTGTCCACTGATAGGACAAGGGGAAATGGGTTTAAGTTGAAGGAGAACAGATTTAGATTAGATCTTAGGAAGAAATTCTTCAGTACGAGGGTGGTAAGACTTTGGAATAAATTGACCAGACAAGTTGTGGATGGCCCCTCACTGGAGGTGTTCAAGGCCAAGTTGGACAGAGCCTTGCGTAGCCTGATCTAGTTGAGAGGCATCCCTGCCCATGACAGGGAGGTTGGATTAGATGATCTCTAAGGTCCCTTCCAGCCTATGCCATGCCAGTCTATGATTCTATGATACTAAACTTCTGATCCCTCTTAATGTAGTATAAATTTGAATCTTGAACCTAGATGTGTAGTTCCTACTACCGATCTCTCACTTCTTGTATTTCCTTCATTCGTGTGTTCGAAAAAACAAATCATGGACCTAATGTTATTTTTTGAGAGGAAAGCTATCACAGGCAATCCAAGTTTCTGTACATTGTACAAATGCAGTATTTTATATAAATTCTAGATTTTGCATTTTGACTTTTAAAAGACTTTTCTGACTACATGGAGAACCCATAAAATAATGTCCTCTTACAACACCCTCAGTAATTTCCCCCCTTAGGCCTGAGAAAGGCCCAGAGAACTTAATAAAAACAGAGAAAAACAGCATGCTCAGCTTACTTTTCACAGAAGTCATTCATGACACCCCAGTAGCTTTCAGGGACAACAAACCATTCACAGTCACCTGGACCAATATTTATATTTACTGAACAAAAGTTGTTATTTTCTTGATGACCTGAAATTTAGAGAAAAATAAACACACTTTTTGTAAGGCTGATCTATCAAAATAACGCTACAAAAACGCAAAGTTACAATTACTAAAACATCCTACAGCACAGTTTATGATACTTACACATACCATTTAGGTGCTTCACAGCGTTATGAAATCCAATTAAGCTATTAGTGACGAGAATTCTGCTTTTGTTAGTTTGTGGACAATGAAAAGCTGGAACTACTTATCTTGCGAATCTGACCAATACTTCAGCAGTTCCCTATTTGTAGAAATAAGTGCTTCGAGATGCTAAAGCTTAGATTTTTTGGTTTATGATAGCTCTTGACAGTCCCAGTCAGGAGCAAAACTTCATGACTTCAGGCACTGAATAGACAAGTAGTAAGAAAATCTGTCCCAAAAGAGCTTTCAAAATCAATGTAGAAATGCCAGTATTTTATCTTCTTTTGACAGCTGGAAAACTGAGCCATAATCCCTAATGGAATTTTCAAAACCTGTACTTCAGAAAAAACAGACCCTGAAATTTAGTCCAGATCCCTCAAGTTTCAGTCCAGTGTCCTAACACAGCACTATTCATTCTGGAGGGTTGAGTCCTATCCTCAGACAATAAAGAATCTAAAAAGTAAAACTATACTGATTTTTATGATTGCACAAGACCTAATTTGGAAGCCTAGGAAAACTTTCAAGGTATGTAAAATACAAATATTGTCCAAGTATATAAACCTGTCCTGTTTTTCCCCTCAAAGAATCCAGTATTGCATGCAAGAGGTTAGTATGGTAATTACCTAGCACTGCAGAAATCCAGAAATTTCCACTCTGAGGAATTTAGTACTTCATACACGCAGAGTTCAGATAAACAAGAAATTTTAAAAATATTGAATATGTACAAATTTATCATGTTTAGGCATGCTGTAAGATATGGAAAATCTGCAGTGCAGTTAAATCAATACCACAGCAGTAGAACCTGATTTTTTTCTCATGCAAAGAGATTATACTCACCTGGTGTTCTGCTTCCTGGAACCTTCATGTACAACTGCACTGTGTTCATGCCCAGGATGGTATGACCAACATGGCTTAGAAGATTTCCTGCTGATACCACACGTACAAAAGCAGGAAGTTTTGTCAGTTCATGGAGTTGCAACTTCCACCTGCAGCAAAATAGCAAATCGACAAACTGTGAAACCCTAAAACTCGTAGAAGAGTTTGGGCAATACAAACATTTTCAAAAAACTGTTAGCATAGGAGATAAAGGAGCAGACAACCTACTACTGTATAACTTAGCGTCTCTTAAGAGAGAAGTTGAGACAATGCAATACCCTTACTTGACAGTTACAGGAATTTAAATGACAATTTCATTTAAGGGTCAGCTAAAAGCCAGGGTAATTGCACTCACTCTTGCAGTTAACCAGTCTGCTGCTATACTGTCAGAAAATTCTGCTTGCAATTTACATCTCAGTGTACATCTTTTCCAAGTAAAAACAGAGCTGTGCTCTCCCCCCACTGTAAGCCAGACAGTCAGAAACTGTTAACCGTGTTTTCAAGAGCGACATGATATGATGCTAACATATGTCAAGAAGACTGTCTACACATACCCGAGCCCGTGCACGCAATTGCTGTGACCAAGAGTGAAGTTAACGGCATGCACGTGCTATGAGGCTGAATACTTGCATTAAGAAAAATACAGATATTCAGACAAAAAAATCCCAAAAGTGTGGAGCTCCATAATGTCACCCAGGTATCTGTTGCATTTTAAAGTATTTCCAAATATAATCACAAATCTGATGGGGCAGTTGAGGGGAAACGTAGTTTTGTAGTAAAAGCTGAGACTGCAGATCAGAAAATATGGCATCTACCTGGGATCCTACAAGAACTATTTCAAGTATCAAAATCCAACTCCCTGTGAGCCTCAGGTTAGTTAAGCTTACGTTTATTTAAAGGCTCTCTCCCAATGGTTTGCTCAGAGTGCTAGTTTATTAGCAACAATTTTCTATCTATAGGTGGAATTTTCTTTGGCAAAAACCAGCAGCAGTAGCTTAAAATTTTACAACAATCTCTAATCACATACATATATTCACACATTGATCTTTCAGAAACTGTACCACAAAAGACCTCAGTATCTTAAGCAGGCCTTACTTCCCAGTTTCAAAACCTTTTGTTCTGCTTTAATGATTGAAGTAGATCAGAATTTTTGTACTGCAGCTGGTGGGACTGACGGCCTAGACGTGCTAGATCTTTTATGGAAACATTACTAACAAGAGATTGTCAAATAAAAAATTATTACTGGACAAAACCCCCATGCTTTCAGAGTATTTCTACTATCTTCTGATATTTTTCTGATCTACCTTCATCTATTCACAGAAGGATACGCTGTCTAAAGAATACACAATTTGTTCCTTCTTTTTTTTAGAGGTTCTGGGAGAGGTTATCAGGGCTTATCCACAGGTAAGCATTGGTCTGGTCTTTACTACCTATTTTGAACTCTATTCTTGGATAGAGAAGCAAGAGCTACGAAAAAGTGGAAACAGAAAGGATGACAGTAGGAACAAAAGGAAACAAAAGACAAATAACAAAACTCCAGATGAACAAAAAAGAAAAAACCTTTCATCTTGCAATTTCTGTACAAAGACTGAAAACTTGGTATTGTCAGAAGTAATTTAAGTTGTAAGCAAACAATTTAAAGCCTTGGAATGAAACAAAGGGAATATATTAGAAAGAGGACTAGAAAGTACAGTTTCTGATGGATGTTTAAGGTCATTTCTGGAAAAATAAACGTCTTGGAAATAAAAGCTTGGAAAGAGATTTTAGTGTGAAAAGGACTCACAACAACAGTTTAAAGACCAAAGGTAACAATTTAATTGTGCAAATGGGGTGTGGAACTGGCACTGGGTTTATCAATAGACTGACGTCTGAGAAGAATGCACTGGTTTCCCCAGAAGGAATATCATACTGTAGAATACCACTGTGCGTAGGAGAAACCATAATCAACTTACTTTTTGTCATCTGACAGGTCAATGTTGGTCCCAAACTTGATTGTTTTAAAAGGTCCTCTTCTCCTCCTCCCAGAGCTGCAAATATATTAAAAAAAAAATGTAATGGGTGAATGTGAAAATTGGAATTATATAAAAAAAAAAACAACTACAGAATTATCACAGTTATACCACACTTACTTGTCAGAAGATGTGGATTCATTATCTGAGTGGTCCTTGTGGTGACTCTTCTTCTCATTTTCCTCCTGTAAAATGCAATTGTGGGCATATTTAAAGATATATAAATATACATAAAAGAACATATATAAAATATATAGGTATAAAGTGATAACACATTCACAGAGATAAGTACATGTGTTTCAAGATGCTCGTACAATCATTTAAATATCTATGTATGTAAGATCTTATGTGAATATTATTGTTAAGAAAATAAAAAACGTTGCTAGTCAAAAGCCATTGCAAAAAATTCTTCATGACTACAAATTCAGTGAAGCTCAGGCCAGGACAACAGAAAATGTGTACACTGGAAACATTTCTGCTAGCCTACATTACAGTTGTGCAAATGTCTATGTTGGTTTGCTTCATTATGCAAGTGAACAGGAATCCAATCTTACGGAATACTGTTCATTTTTTCGGTCCAGAACATTTACCTTTCTTCAAAGTCAAGCAGGTATCCTGATACGAATCTACGATGACTAATATTTATAAGATTAATTTTATAAAATCCATTATATAAAATCTTCTGAATTTTTCATAGCCATGTGCTATTTTAGCACGGCAGTAGCTAGGATCATGTCTAGTGGAAAAAAATCTAACCACTATTAAATGATGTAATTTAATCTTTTTAGCACAGTGTGCTCAAAACCCTATTCTAAAGACCTTCTTTTTTGGCAAGTATACGGACATAGAAAGGAAAAGAATAAGACAAAAAGGAGGAAAGAACTGCCTGGAGGCTATCCAAAGATCCGAAGCTTTGAATGGGATTGTTGTTAAGTCTCAAAGTGCCCTATGTACCTGAAAAAGTCTTATTCATCCTTTGAATGAAGGACAAAGAGAAACAAAAAGGAACCTAGCGATGATGGATTTATCAAATACTGCAAGACATGTTAGAAAAGCAATGCAATAGTTGTTGGAGAAATAAAAAAAAAAAAGATCACTAAGGGCAAGCCGAGAGGATTGTGTCTGCAAAAAGAAGAAACAAAGCTTTCGTTTGAACACTGTGGAAAAGTCACCTAAGGACAGACAGGTCAAAGTGGTGTTAGACAAAGGACACATATACACTTAAACCAGCGTATTTCTGATTTCCAAAGGAGAAACTGAAATTATAATGCTGAAAATTATTTTATATATTGCATTTTTATCACCAATTTGTAACAGAGGAAAAAAAAATGATCAGAAAGTCCTGCAATTCACTTCTTGGTGCAAATTTAAAGCTGAAGCTTTCCTAGTGACAAGCTGGTACGTCACCAGTTACGTACATTATTAAACATGTATATATACAATGTTCCAGTGAAGTAATGTTCTCCAGCCCCTCTGGAATGATGTACAAGAATACCATGCTGGTGCAACTGTTCACGGAGCACCACAAAACTTCAGTTGATATCCTACTTAAATTTATAGCCACTGCGGAGGAAGAAAAATCTCATTTATGTCCCAGGCTCTTGATGACTTCAGTGCTCCCCACTTCCCAATGGTTCCCAATTCCTGTTTCTTTTCCTCATCCTGTATTGGTCTCACTCAAAACCTTGTGACCACCTTCCCTTCTCTTTTCTTCATCTACCAATTAATTTCTTTGTTTCTAATGCTTTCCCCTAATGTATAAAGTTTAAATTTAAAATTTCTCTTTCCTTTCTCACAGAAACTATTGCTACTTCTGTGTAAAGGTAGTGAAAGCTGCAATAGTCAATTCCTCACATTGGTGTTTTCCCTATTTTCTAATTAACAACTGGTCAAGAACATCTTTTTGTCCTAGTTCCACCTTAGTCTAACGTTTTTATAACATCAGATAACATAAGCCTCCGAGAAGTGACCACAGCTAATTCCAAAGATGTGCTCACTACTTCAGCAAAAATATTAAAAAGTAATACCAATAAAATAACATTTCAAACATTTCACTGTCACATACGTCTAAGAGCTTCTAAACTAGATAGAAACTGTTATGTTTTGAACCCACTAAAAGACAAGTGTGAGAGTAAACTTCTAATAAGCCACATCCAAATTAATTCAGGATACTATGACGAACAAATAAATCTGATTTCAAAGCGCGTGTGAAATCAGAAGCAATACAAGTTAAAAAAAGCATCTTAAGTTCTAAATATTTTAATATGAATTTTGACATTATTACATGAAAGCTTAAGCTAATAAGTTTTTAAAGGATCAATAGCCAGGAGTTTTACATTCAGCATTTCAGAGGAACACTCTATATACTATTTGACCCTCTATTCCAAACAGATTCTGTAAATTTACCTGTGCTCTTCAGGCTAATGAAAATATCTCCTTAACAGCTTCCATGTGTTTTCAATATCCATTATTAATTGCTTCCAAAGTTAATAACACAGTTTATAAACTATAACTTAAATAATAACAATAGACTTACCCTTAAAGACTCCTGGAACGAGGAGGCCTGGTACTGTGCATATTTAGCAATTGTTGTATGAGATCTACTGCTTTCACAACGCCAGATTTTCTTTGTTCCAGTGGGGTCCCAGTTTTCATCTGCTGGCTGCAGTAGCTGTGTCCTCACTTCTACTACGTGTTCATTATTTGCTTCTACCAAAGTCTTAGTAGAGAAGAGTCCTAGATCTAATAAACAGGAATAAAATTCATAAATGACAGTTAAAATATAATAAAATATTTCAAGATGATTAATACTTTATCTAAAGGTTTAAACGAAAGCATTCCCCCACACCCCAGTCTTCATAACCCAGCCCACCTGTACGTTAAAAATTAACACTCATGATTAACACTGAAAAAGCTTCTCTGCACACAACAGTAGAAGCTTAGAAAAAACTTGGCAGCTACTGTACTGACTATATTCCAAGAAACGTTTTACATGCCTTGTGTAAACAAATCTGCAAACAATGTTTAAATCTATTACCAATAAAGTATTTTTCAGACCAGAGCTCTATGAATGCACTTCCATCATCTAACACATTTCCCACCAGCAATGATAGTTTTTCTATCTACAGAGTTCAAAATATTGCACACAGTCAGATTACAGATCATTAAATCTAAGCACAAAGACATGTAGTCATAGTTTTCATAGGAAAAAAGTCTATCCGTAAGCTTCCGTATCCGTAGCTCAACTCCTCTCTGTGCTCAATAAAATGCACTGCATTTTGGTTGTGGGGTTTTTTTTTGATTATCAGATGAGAAACAGTAGCGAACTGAGAAATGACACATTACCCTAATTACTTGGAATACACAAGTAATACAGTATTACAGAAATAAAATATCCAGTTTTAAGAACTGAGAGACTTCTTTTTAAAAAACATATACTTTTTTTCCGAAGTAAAAAAGCCATATATATAGTCAACTTACCTAATTTAAGCGCTCCAGCAAGGCCACGTATTACAGTAACAGGGTTGTTTGGATTTGTACAAAATTGATGTAAAGGTGGAAAGAAAGCATCTCGTTTATTTTCCAACTGTAAAATTATAATGGAGTATTAGATGTCAGATGAATTTAGACTCCTTAATTGTAAAATAAGGAAGAATAATTAAAAAAAAAAGAGAAACAACAGAAAGAAGACAGGAATTTTTTCCATTTCCCTGCACTGTGGGGAACGTACAGCTACCTCATACAACCCTCTCCATGTTAAAAACTGCGTTCACTCCTGAAATTAATTTGTTACTGCAATTTACTTCTCGGCATGAATTATTCCCAGTTTGCTTGGGCTTTTGGAACTCAGGTTTCCTGTAGTTTATTTCTTTATCCGACAGTAGCCTTGTACATTCCCTAAATCCACAGAATTCTCTGAAGAGCAAGATAATATACTAACTTTCTTTTCAGAAGTCAAAAAAGGTAATTCTACAGATGATGTATGTAAGAAACAGTGTAATTAAAAAGACTACTTTCACAGTATCTCTCACGTAAACCAGAAAGGTTGATTTGATTTTCTTACACTTTTGTGCACCTGTGACCTCAATTTTATGCTACAGTCTCCTCTATCTTTCTTCCCCCCCACCACTTTTTGGAAAAAAAAAATAATTTGTGAATCTTTTAAAATTCTGAAAACATCTCTTTCAATAAACAAAATACAATACAGAGTTCCGAAATACCGGCACCCATGCTGGCACATCTATGTATGCTGGAGCACGGTGACTTACCAGCTTTGTACAAGCTCAACAAAGCTGCGATGAACTTCTAATAAGGCAGATTAATTCAGACGCAACACATGGAGAACTGCTGGAAACACTATTGCTTCCAACTTAATCTAGCTCTTGGGCAGATTGCTTGTGTAGCATCAGACCAAAGTGCCGACCGCGTCTGGACTCCAAGTTGAGCTGACCAAAAGCTAACTTCAGGTTTTCACACTGGCTGTATGGACATACTAGAATTTATTTTTCTGTTACCAAGGTAGTGGATATCCTCTAATTTATTCTTCTATTACTAAGGAAGTTAGCGGAAACTCTTCATAAAGCTATTACGTCACTTTATTTCAGAACTGAAGTTTTAATGCTTGCATAAGAAAATACTATTCAACTAAAATGTGCCTTTTCCTAACGATGTTTCGTTCATAACATCACCTCAACTTTTCTTAATTTTTTCTTTACTGTATTTTGAAGCAGATTGTTAGGAGAGTTTAGTTTAATTACTTGCTCATTTCTATATCAACTATCACATGCAAAAACGCACATACATATTTGGAATATCGTGTATTGTATCTAATGAACTGGTTTGCTTATTCTGCCAATATTTTGAGTATTAAAAAATAAACAAAAACAAATCTAAAGCTGTTTTTCCTCTTGTTTACTGAAATTCTTAATTTACAGGTACTTTAAGAGTCAAACTATGTCTCAACATTTTCTTTAAGGGTAGCATTTTCCCCGCTTATACACTAGTCGGGAGAGCACTGTAATTAGAATTCAGCTATGAATAGTGCATCTTCAAAATAATTACATTATGTAATTCAGACATCCAAACAATTACAAAAGACAGTCAGCAATGTACTCCTGCCATTAGATTTACTTACATAAATACTAGGTGTAGGTGGATTCAGCTTGTCCTTTGGCAAGGGAGGGTACGGTGGAGGCGGTGGTCGTGGAGGTGGGCATTTATCCAATAGAATACTACTGTTAGATAAGCCATTTTTACCCAGATTCCTAAAAGGAAAGAAGAGCTACCTCTGTCAATACTTGACAAATAAAATAAATACATATTAGGTCATCTCTTCTGCAAAATAATGATGTATAAGGAGGAGTCGTAATTCAAGATGCAAATAAAGCTCATGTATTTTAATCAAGAATTCACAGCGCATAATTTGATATTATTTCAAAATAATTCTCACTTTGCCTGCCAAATATGCAACATCACCACTATTAGTTAAAAACACAGCCATTTTAAATAAAAGCAAGTATGACTCATTTGACAAAATTTAACAGAGAAAGCAGATTTCAACTAGAAATAGGGAAGAATCTTATTAGGTCGGCACTGGCTGGTGGATATTCAGTTCACAGCAGTTGAGATAACGCAGTCCAGTAACGCTGTGCAGAACACGAAGTCAGAAAACAGCAATGCCTCAGCCAAAGAACTGCTGAGTCACAAAAAACAACTACAGCTACACTAACCACACTACGTTGAACAACCACCTACCCCTTTCTGATTTACACATTTTCAAGCCAGAAGGAGCCACTGCTGCATAATCCATTTGTTTGAGCAACACAGGGAAGGACCTGCCCTCAGCGAGTTGCTGTGTCAACACCAGTACGTGAGCGAGAACCTCACTTGTTATTTGCAGCCTTTCTCTGGAGATTTGCAGACATGGATAACCCACTGAATGTGCGTTCACTTTTCCTATAATGAATGACCTAAAAAAAATCTGCATTCTGAGCTTAGTCTGTATTCAATTTCCAGTCTCTATCACCAGGAATGTACTTATTAACAAAACCATCCCTTACATTTGTTTCTTAAAAATGACAACTACTTCAAGACTCTTCCAACCAAACACTATTCAGATCCTTCTTCCAGCCTCGCTTGATTCACTAGCTGTTGTTATCGCCTCTCAACGCCCCGCAAAATGGGATGTTTCTAATGCATAATTTCATCATGTATCTTCATAAAATTCACTGGTTACAAAAAAGTTGTTCTGGTAACAACAGTCTTCAGCAGAAAACACAGATGACATATTGAAACTCTTAGTAAAAGAGATTGTCTCTAAACCACAGAAACTGTGGTATTGGCACTGACAAACATCATAGAGCCGGATGCTGGCATGTGAGAGCACTGCTCCAAATCAAGCTACAACAATCCATGAGTAAGATGGACTTGGGGCTTGAGATCAGATCAGACTGACTGTTACGACTAACACTTTAAAGAAAACGAGCTAGCATCTCACCTACCCCAGTCTGGGAGCATCCTGAGAAACTGGTGCTTATCAGGACAGAGTCACTCATTCAGTTCAGAACTTATGCCAGCTATTTCTAACTCATACATTGCTCTTCTCTGACAGAAGATCAGAGCAATACACAGAGAGAGACATTTTTAACAACTGCCTCCAAAGTATGCCTGTCAAAATACCAAACACAGCTTACTCCATGTGCTAGGTGAGCCTAATGCCAGAACAGATTGCAACTTCAAAGAAACTGAACGAGCAATGTGGAAGCTTTGACTAAGCATCATCCAACTTGGTAGAAACGTCACTGACCAATGCTTAATGTCCGATGTAGTTCTTCAAAGACCCTATTGGCTCTCCACAAAAAAAAACCCAAACATGTAGAAAAAAAACATGGCAATATAAGATCACTATCACCCAAAGAAATTTATTGATGATGGTTCCATGAATCTGAGATTCAGGCCATCTATACAAAGTGAAACTATAATCTGAAAAACAGGTATTAGAATTAACTATAATCTCTTTGCATTACCAAACAGAAAAATAAAACCAGGAAAAGCAAATGCACAGTATTAAAAATCAAAGAGAACTATGACAAAATTCAGTTTGAACTGATAAACAGTTCTCAGGCAATTTCTGAGGCAAGGAAGATGAGAAAGACAGAACCTGAAGAAAAAGGGACATTTTTCAGAACCAGCATGACTTAAGTTACTGTAGTCACAACAAGATAATCACCACAGCAAAAGTATGGCAAAGCCAGGATGCGTGGGGTCTTCAGGGAAGGGGGACAATAGAGAAATGAGAAACTCCTGTACGCTTACAGAAACTACAGGTCTGAAAAGGCAAAGAAGATGAAGAAGAAAGCAGACAGTACAAAGGAAAAGATCAGATGAGCAGAGATATCTCATAAACCCAGCACTTGAAGGATACCAACAGACGTACACCACAATTTCCTACTAAGTTACTAAAACCTTGTGCAGAAATTTCAGGAGAGGAAAGGGGCCAAAGAAAAGCAAAACTAAGATAGGAAAACGCTCGTAATTCAAGTGGCACAGGAAACAGATGGGCAGAACACTTAAAGTTGTCTTTAACAGACCACTGCCTTTTTTTTTTTTTTAACTGTGAATTGGAATAACTTGCTATTAATAACAATGCAAGAGAGCTATTAAAGAATAATGTTGTAATTGACAGTGTGCAAAACAGAGCGACAGAAATTACAAAAAACACTGCAAAAGTACTAAAAGATTTACTACCGGCACCTGAAATGGGGCCGTGTGAGTATCCACTGCTGGCCTCTCCACCTCTGGAAAAACAAAACTATGGCCAGTGCAAAGAAAGTGAAAGTCCCTTTTTGACCACAGCAGCCATGAGGAAAAATCTCACACATCTCTGTTTCAAGAGCTTATTTTTTGTGAGAGGATTTCACGCTGGCTGAAAGAGGCAACAGATGCAATACTCAAGAAAATACAAGGCTGATTCAGGCCCCGAAAAGAAACCAGATGCCCAAACAGTCCCCCTACAATGCCATGGTGGAGCAACAAAGAGAAGGACAGGCTTCACCCATTTAAATTGACTTTCCAGAGGGAATTGGTTTTCCGTAGACTGCACAGGGAGGAGAACGCCCTTCGTTCCCACAGTGGGAAGAGAAGGCAGACTCCACTGGCAGCCTCGGAAAGGTAAGGACAGAGGTGTACGCTGATGTGCAGCATGGTCCTCATCAAAGTTGCAGCTCTCAGTCCACTGCGATTAACTTGATGGGTAAAAGCAACAACAGCTCATAGAACTGCTTCACCCTGAGGACCAAACTCACAGTGTCATGCTTATAAGTGACACCAACCACTACGGATGAAACAGGTACCTGGATCTCATGTACCTGAACTGAAAGAGGGCAGATTTAGACTAGATAAAAGGAAGAAATTTTTCACTCTGAGGGTGGTGAGACACTGGAACAGGTTGCACAGAGAAGTTGTAGATGTCCCATCCCTGGAAGTGTTCAAGGCCAGGTTGGATGAGGCTTTGGGCAACCTGGTGTAGTGGAGGGTTTCCCTGCCCATGGCAGGGGGGTTGGAACTAGATCATCTTTGAGGTCCCTTCCAACCCTAACCATTCTATGATTCATGTAATTAAGGCATTTCTTGAATAATCAATCACCAGGATTCATTAAAACACCCCCTTTTTTCCATTTTACTGCTTTCTAGGATACGTTCCCACACCTTCTGAAAACAGCTTACAACCTTCAGTCTTGGAGAACAACCTCCCCTCTGGCTGTACCAACACACATAGTTAAACCAGAAACAGAGGTGTGACCCAGTCTGCTTCACAACAGACACCTGTCCTCTTCATTAAATAGCATTCACTCACCACTCTGTGCTTTTAGCAAATATTAACACAAATAATTTGTTATCTAAGGATTTCTTGATAAATGGATACCTGATGGCTTAGCCTGAGACAACATCTTCATCCATCTATCACACTTCCTCCCTCGAGTTCACTAGTTTTCACTGCATGGACAACCCAGTAGCTTGTTATGCAGCTGAGATATCCCTGCCCCATGGGAAGATGGACGCCAGCTGCTCTGGCCTTAGAGACTTCCCTGTCGGAGCCCTACCTCACTATCAAAAACTAAATAAAACAAGACCAAAATCTGATCTCGAGGCAACACCACTGAATCATTTACAATTACATGGAACTTATCAGGCAGTTGCTATACGCTTCATGGCTACTGTATTGACTTTGTGTCATCCTGGTGGACTAAAAAAAAGGATCACGCAAGTTTAAAGCCAACTGTGTTACACAGCGGTATTAATTTTAACTCTATTTTGTTATACCAACTCTCAACTACAATAAGAATATGAAAATTAACACGATAAAACTTATTTTCCAAGAACCAGGACTCATTATCACTAATTACTATCCTTTACATTTAATAACATTATAGAGGTGATTAATATTTTGCTCAAGCTTAATGTCAGACTGAGAGGATTATGTTTATTTCTCAGAAAGCAGTTCCATAGTGCTTTTCAAGTCTCTTTTTGTTTTCCTTTTTCAGTTTTCCAAGAACTATATAAAAAAAAATATCTGTATGAATGACAAACAATAATTCTCTGGTCTGCTCTTTCAGAACTCATGGATGCATGTTATCTGGGCCTCTGACTTAAAAATGCCAAATTTAAGTACTGTTTAAGCTTTTCCTTGATTATTGTGAAAACAGAGTGTGCGTTATTGTACATCCGATGATGTGAACATCATATCTGCCTTTTTCCCAAGCACAGAACAAAAATATTTACTGAATTCTTTTGCCTCTATTGACTGTTCAAATAGCTCTGTGCAGTCATTAAGCATTAGTGTTTTCTGTGGTTTTTTTCTTTTTCATTCGTGGCTATAGTTTTCCTCTTCCAAACTTAATTTCTGAGTTTTCTAGAACTCTTAGCTCCAGTACTTTTAAAAATATTTGCATTTTTTGTTTTTAATTGGTAGATTGTGACTTTTTGAGGATAATGAAAAGTTCCTAAACAACTTCCAGTTATCTATACACTGGATTTTAGGTACACTTCACAGGTTGACACACAGGAAGTTACAATCATTTGCACTTAAGCAGATATTTTTGTTGTGAAGTCAGCCTGTTTAAGGGAATTATTATTTGAGGATTAGCTGCATGACTATTAACAAGGTTTTACTGCTCAAGAGATTATAGTTATTCTGAAGAACAAAATTAATACCCTCTCTTCCCCAAATAAAAATCATATTTAACATGAATATAAAGAACCATGGATTTATGTGATACTCTATTGCAAATCTAACAGAATTAATTAATCTACAAAGAAGAATGAACAAAACATTTTAAAAACGTGCCTGCAGAAGGAATCGGTTGAAGCACTGGGATGCACAGTACTTAAATGACCCAGTCCTGATTCCAAACAGAAATACCCAGCCTTTCTTAACCTTTAGTGGATGCAGGTTATTATAAAAACATAGAAAAAAATGTCTGTCAACACCCATCACCCTGGGAAGGAGGCGGTTACTTACAATGCCTAACCTGGGCTCTCCGAGGCTCACCTCCCCGAGCTCCTTCTTTCTATAGCCAGTAGAAACAGAGATGAGCTCTCAAAGGGGAATATAAAGAAGCCAAGTCAAGCTTACACTGTGCTTAAACGTAAGTAATGCCAGATAATTATACAATCTGTTTATCATGCAATTCTCTACCCCAGCCTTTCACAATCAGGTACTAGCTGGCAGTACTCCCAGAGATCTTTCTTTTTAAACCTACAGAAAATCCTACAATAGAATTGTGGATTTTCTCATTATGCAAATGTATTTCTAATAATTTTTTAATTCTGTTCAGGTTTTGACCTCAATAGTATAGGTTGGCAGTGAATTTCATAGGTTAATTATATGTTATGTAAGAAGTAATTTTCCCTTTTTTCTTAAAGACTTTTACATCTTTCTTTTCTATTTCATTTGCTAATCACCTCGTTCTTAAGCTGTAAGAGAAACAGAATCATATTAATGACTTACATAAGAGCAGCATTATAACAAGCAGTACCAAACTTTTTCATATGCATGCTTCCCCCCCAACTATAAATCTTTCCTATGCATTTTTTTTTACTCCCAGATAATTCTGCTTTCCATCTGCAGATTTCTGTATTTGCCTTCCAAAACAAAATGAAACATCTTACTCTAAGCAGGGTTTAGCCTGTGAAACCACAATATTTCAAACTTTCTTCTTAAAACTTTTGCCATGGTGAAGTTGACTTGCCAGAAGTAGCGTGCCTTTAGAGCAACTGAACAATTCTGCCTTCAAGCTAAAAAAGTCCTGTGCTTACAGACAAAGAAACCTCCCAATAAACAAGAATTGCTTCTGATGGTTTTGTTTTTAAGAACAAAACACAAACTTAATCCAGCTCCTTCCTCCACAAAGCACTTCCTCTCAAATAAATTTAGGCTTTTTGCCCCTCGATCCCAGAGTTCCCAAACCAGGCTTAATCGCCAGGGAGCAGCACACTCAGAAAGACCAGCCCAAGTTTGCCTCTGCCCCAGGCTTCAACACAGAGCCCACAGAGCAATGAGATGCCTATCCACTTTAGCCTCTGCTAAATTGCTTTTCCCACTCCTCCTCACAAAGCTCATTTCCTATGCTCGTGTACGTGCTGGCCATTTATCAGACCCTTTTCAGGACTGTTTAGCCCAGACCACCTTCTGTTTGCTTTGCTGTACCTTTCTCATTTTACCAGGTCTCTTGAGAGGCAGCTCATCTCCCCTGGTCTCCTGTCACTTTCTTTTCTCAATGGATTGCTCTCTACTCTTCCTCTTTGCAAAAAGAACTATAAAAAGGCGTGTTAGTCTCTTTTAACATGCATTACCATCACGCCTACACCTCTCATTTGCCTTCCCCAACTAAGCCAAATTGGTAAAGCTTTCAAGTTCAGAAATGCCTTCTGAGTTTTCAAATTAGTCTTTCCATAAATCACCATAAAAATGACAACAGCAACTTTTAGCTGACTCAAAGTTGCCCAGTTATCCAGCTGGGATCTTCAGAATTGTTTGAGGACCTCTTGCACAAACTGCTCTAAGTCGTTATTAAAAAAAGTTTTGTTTGGAGCTTTGCCTGTTCTTTCAAGGCTGTGAACAAACTTTAATAAGTAATGAGAAAATAAATAATAACCAAGATATTTCTTATTTCTTTTATGAGAAACAAACCAAGTCACCTCAGGAACTTCTCTACACCGCTTAAAGGAAGGACTTGACCTCACGTTGGTTTCAGAAAGGGCAAGTGATGGACCCTCGTAACTGAGAGGAATACTGGATTTTTATCATCACCCCACCAGGATGTTAATTAGATGCACCAGTTGAAACACAGAGCAGGAGTCAGCTGGTTTCACTTCAGCAGAAATAAACAGCTCGAGTGTTAAATCTCCAGTCTGTGATAACGTTTCATTAATTCTCCTCTCAGAAGGATTGCTCCCAGGGAAAAGATGCTTACATTTCTAAGAGTACAGAAAAGAGCTTTTGATAACAGTCTTTTTAAGGAGACCTGATACACAACTTGACAAAGTAGCATACTCCTCTATTTTTCCCACATATTATCAATCGGCTTTTCTAAAAAGAAACTCAGAGCAGTTATTCCTGGCATGTTTTCTTTTTTTAATGACACCATTTTCACTTATGCTCAAAATTACTTGTTTTGTTTTGTTTTTTTGTTTAATGACCTCAACAGGGGATTTTCTCTAGGAATCTAAGGAAGGATAATTAATTTAATAGTACACTCTTTTATGTATTATTTTGCTCAGAGGCTTAAAGAAATTTAGTTTACCACGTAGACAGTTTACTCTATCAAATGTAGTAATTTAGTTATTCTATAACCACCTTAAAATTTACTGTTGCAATCAGTTTTATTGGTAGGGAAGACTAACCAAATCACACTTTCACTTCCCAGAATCACCTCCTCGATTCTCTTTCATCTGTACGCTCCAACAGCGGTTTAACAAGACGAGCGCACTTGTTACCCTACTGTTCTCCAGAACAACATCTCAATAAGATTTGCATATTTTAGTCAATAGCTCAGCTACTGCATTTCTGAATTCCTTGTAGCTTTTCAATGAACATTGTCTAGCCCTCCAAGGGAAGCTCCTTGTAGAAGTATCAATTGCTATGCCAGCACCTTCTGTTTGACCCCTTCTCAGCCTTCCAAATAACCTCTTTTCGCTGCATGAATAGAACAGGTCTCTGTTAAATATTTCCTCAACATTCTCACCAAGGAAGACAGATACAAAGAAACTTTTCAGCCTCTGCAATGATCTTGCCCTACTTAAGCACTCACTTCAGTCTGTGGCAAAACAAAACATTTACCAAGTCTGTTCCTACAGACCAGACAACCTATTCACATGTAATAAACCCAGAATCAAACAGAGTTTTCTATGTGGCATGTGTTTTACATTTTATGATACAACGCATCTCCTTTCATCTAATGGCTTCACTTGAGCAGCTTTTATTAAGACGACACTTGTTTACATAAAGCAAAATTACAATCTCCCAGCGCTTATTTTTGCCTACTTTCGTTTTTATTTTCCTGTAATGCATGATATCTGAACCCCTTTTCTAGTAATTGCTTTTACCTTAAAACCCACCAAACTTCCATATCTCTGATGTTCCTTTGTTCTTAAGCAACAAGGAAAATCTTAGCAACATTAGCAAACAAGTCAGTTTTTGCTGGTTAGTATCACCATGTTGCTTCCTGATAAAATCCCTCCTGTGAGATGAGGAACCTCATTATACTGCAGTTCACTATCCTGTAGTAGGTCAATTACAGCTATGTTGTGAATCAGTTCTTGCGCATGGCTCAGTCCCAAACTACTAATAATTTTAGGTCTTTTATGATCTAAGTACAAATAAACCTGTAGGGTCTCAAATATGTAAAAAATGGCTCCTCTTAGATAAGACTTTTTGAAAAACCTATAAACATTTGAAAAAAAGATTATTTAACAAATAGACTTCTGAGGAATTTTAATGTGACTTATAAGTAACATAAACACTTTGGTTTTGAAGTAAGCATACAGTAACACAGCCAAATACAGAATAGCGAGGAGGAAAATAAAAATTATTAATCTGGAGCTCCATCTATAAAAAAGGGAGTTACATCCACCTGTACCTATCTGCCAAAATGTCTTTTTTTTTTCCCCTTAGAGAATACCATCAGAACAACAGGGCAACAGACTGTATCAAGTAAGCACTGTCAGATAGCAAGAAGAATATGCCAAAAGATAACAGACTACAATTATCCACATTAGAGATGAAGCTGGAATGTCTGTCTGAACATATTAAATGAAGTAAAGGTATGTATGTAACAACTGGCAAATATATATTAATATATATTTTATACAACTCGCCTCTCCCTGTGCATGAAGTTTATTGTAGCACAGGTGTTTGCGTTTCTGTTTGTTTAAAGGGAAAAAAAAATTCAAATAATTATTTTCATATTTTCTATTGTGGATAGCTTTTCTTCAATTTTTACAGTAATTCTAAAAATCAACACTTTTGGTCATAAATTCACTTTTGTACCTCAAGATACCACTTATAGAGATAGTACCCAAACGTAATTAGTCCTATGGGAAGTACTTTCAATTATCTGCTTTTGCATTACCTTACACTGTGCTAAAATAAAGGTTAATATGCAGTATTGAAGTTTGTGGTATCCAATACATCAGTATATAAACATCTTCTATTCTACTGTGTATCAAGGTTGACTTATTTCACAAACAAGCAGAGCTTTCACCAGAATATCTTTCAGTATTCTCCCCTCTAGACATTTTCCCCCTATGTCAATCTTGCACACAGTATCTATGACAAGGATGTTCTCCCCAGGGCTCTGCTCCTGAGCCATCCCGTGCATGCATGCACACCTTCAAACTCTATACATTTTAAAATAAAAGGGCTAATTAACTCCTTAGTACATGGCTGGGATAGCCTTGTCCTTAAACTTATGCATGTAAACTGTAAGACATATAATGATGGTAGGAAAAAAACCCTATTAATATATTATATAGTGGTTATATTACATAGATTTATTATTTCTATTAGTATGAAAAAAACATGTAGACAGGACCTTTTCCCTAACATAAGCAGCTGGTTCCTGGTCAGGTACAGTAATAACGAGCACAACAGAATTCTCCCATTTGGGAAACTGGCTGGCTGGCTGCCTTTACACTTTTAGGCTTACCCTAAAAACATTGCCATTGTTACCTTGTTGCCAGTCCCACAGAATTTCTCAGAATCTCTTGTTAAATTATTAGAAGACATACGCAGACACTTTCCAGCAGGCATAGTTTGACTAGGAGAGATCCTATCTCTAAATTTTGTAAAAGTAGTCCCATCCCAGACTGGGCTCCAAGTTGCTAAAAAAAAAAACCCAAGTCTCTCCTCCACTTTTCCCACTGCTCATCTTTATTATCCAGCTTCTAAGTCCTCTGCCTTGCTGAATCAAGGTGCAGACAGGCTCAAGAGGGAGCTCTCAATCTCTACTCGGTAAGAAAGCAAGCAAAAGGCACATCTAACACCTTTTGAGCCGTTTGCAGACTACATGGGATAAAGCATTAGCTCGCCTCTCCTGAAAAATTATTATGTAAACCCGGGAAAAAACAAGGATGACGTCAACCCAAGTGAAACACTGTAGAAAAAGATAAGAGACCTGATGGCCACATTAGGAAGTACTTTTGTAAGGGTCGGTGTTCCAAGTTAGGGTCCCTCAATACTGTCAGAAACTTCTACGTACCATTTGGAGCACAACTTGGTATCATCTCAGTGTGTAAGTTAAAGAAAGCCCAGTGGCAGCATCTGGCCAAGCGAAAAGGCTTTTGCCGGCACGCTAGCCCAGGTGAGAGCTACGCCGCCGTGTCTCCGCGTCGGCTCTCCATCTCCGAGCGCAGGAGGAGCAGCCTTGCACCTGCCCGCAGCAGTTCACCTTTGCTTAGAAAAGCCCCTGCAGACACTTCTGTGTCACTCACAACAAAGCTTTTAAACTTTGTTTTGCTGTAACAAAGCCACAGTTTTTAGAGTAGAAAGAAGACAGAAAAATGCCTTTGTTATCCTCCCTTTACTTTAGAAATGAAGTATCACTGGGAATATCTCAATCGATTGAGCACAAAAGCAAAGCCCTGCATTAAAAGCTGGTTTAGGATTTTTGTAGCAAAAATGTTCAACGTTTTGCTACTGAACAAACTGCAGATCTCACCTATAAAAAGAGCTTGGTAAACAGCGTACTAAAACAATCAAAATGCAACATTTGACTAGAGGAATACACTCCGCCATAACTCTCCTAGGAAAGCTGCATGTAAATTTCTGCTAAGCAAATTTTTGAAGACACAGATCAGCTAAACTTCAAGAAAGAGCTTTAAGTCTTTCATCATTTATTTTATGTGTGTTTACAATGCACTCATCCTAACACCATAGAAGCTATTTTTACACTTCTACCAGCAAGAACACATACATGGTCTCAACTAAAAAAAAGCTGTTAAACTCTTTGTTTTTATGAATGTAACAGGTGTCGAAACGTCATTTGAAAGTGAACATTACAATATAAGACATAATATTTGAAAGATCACAAAATAAGCTCCCTGTAGTTATTTTTCTCTCTTCTAGGAAATTTATCTTTGTAACAGATACCTATAGACTGCTATACTGTGATCAGTATTAGTCATCAAATCTCACTACATTAGAAACCAGTAACTCTCAGTCATGGTCTCAGATGCAGCTTTTTTGCATTTAACCGATTTATGTGGGTGCAGTGGAAGAAGTATATAAATACGCTTTTATAATGTTTTATAATGCTCAAAAGCACCACATTTGCTATATAATCCCAAATGAAATATTTTGCAGTACAATATATTGAGATGGCAAAAATTCCAACAAGAATTCTGACACCAGAAAAATACAGATTAACATTCCAGCTAAATGAACTGCAAATACAGTTAAGTATGGGAAATAGCAGTTAGAGTACAACCCAAAATATTCAATAACCATGTGCTTATGATGAAGGAGATTTCGGTGAACTTTAAAGGCATCTTATGTAACTTTTTCACAAACAGTGACAACTAAGACATAGATACAGAAATTATAGTGTTCTAAATGATCACTTCCATTTCTTGGCATGTTTGGATTTCAAAGAAAATTCTTTTGAGAAAGAAGGCAAATCTCTAAAGACTACCTGGAAAATCTAAGGCCTTTGAGACAGTCTACATAGGGAAGGCTGTGAGCAGCAAGCACAATGTGTCAATTTGCAAAACGAACTACTGAGAGGCTCCCTGCTAGCACCTGTAAGCATGAGCTCATCATACCTTTGAAGAATAATTAATAACATTTGGAAAACTTTGTCTAAACTGTCTAGTGGAGTTCATTCCTCTTTCAACGAAATGAACTATCTTACGTTTAATCTATGTTAAGACTGGTAACATGGCACACTAATACTAGACAGTTACACACAGTAAACATAGAGATTACAGTTTATTAGCTTTCCTGTGTAGATAGTTTCAGCACATAACAATAGAAAGCTGTGCATTTCTGAGGAGAGGTGACGGAATGTCTCAAACTTGTCTATGTAACATATCATACTTCTGCTTCCCAGCACATTTATACTCCATAGGCACTCCAAAGCACCTATATACTCCAAAGTTTCATAAACGAACCTTTACCCTTGTCTTTGTAAAGACAAAATTGAAAGTACTGCTGCCAACTTTAATGCAAAATTAAGCCATGCACTAAAATACTATTCCATTGTCATCACATATATTTTAAGTGTCGGCACTTGTACCATTGTCCATGAAAACCTCCTACAATGCTATAAGATGCCTAAGGATTTCACTCTGATGATAAAATTTGTTCAGCGATGACACAGCACAGTGCAGTAATAAGAGCAGCACTATATGCAGAGCTCTGCTATTGTGCAGGATGTCTAAATATAGGGCTTGAAAGTGGTATGGAGGGAGGAAAGTCTTAGAAGGTTGCAGAATAATCACTAAGTCTTAGAAGAAAAATTTTATTACTACTGTGGCAAAATACATGTTTCCTTGATGCAGGGGAGTCTATGAAATTATCCTTTTTATTGTTAGAGGTGTACCTAATGAAAGAGTTGGATTTGAAATAGACTCTGAAAATGTGCTTGCTGGATACAACTACCAAATTCCAGCACTGACTTCTGCTGGAGGTTGCCACCCTCTGACAACTACTCTAGTGTCACACCAATAACCCAAACTATGCAACCCTCACAGATGCATTTCCATTTCTTTTTCTTTGGAAAGAGGAGGGAGTTTACCTGCCATTTTTGGTGATTCAACAACCCTGAGATAAGAAATAAATAGCTAAGAAGCATATAGAAATGTCAAGGCTTGGAACCCAGTGTTTCTGCTACACTGCTTTTCAGTAAGACAGAGCAGACCTAGGAAGCACCAGAAGCGTAAAGGGAATGCATTTAAGATGACTACATGGACATAAAATGAGCCTTATCATTCTAGTGCCAACATGCCTGTCAAGAAGACGGGACTTAGGCATCAGAGATGAACGTTGGCAGATTTAGCTGCAGCAGTTTAAGATATTATTGCCCTCAGTCCACCATCCTCCTTTGCCACAGGCCACTGGCTATTGCACAGGTGGCTAAATTCGCTGCATTTCTATACCACTATCTCACTATATCTATACCACCGTAGCTCACAGTATAACATCTTTGCCAGAA